>NC_091154.1:13832285-14072285 GCF_040958095.1 Procambarus clarkii
ATGCCAGACCATGCATGCGGGGCACAACAGTCTACGTCACAACTACCAAACAATAAATGCCAGACCTTGCATGTGGGGCACAACAGTCTACGTCACAACTACCAAACAATAAATGCCAGACCTTGCATGTGGAGCACAACAGTCTACGTCACAACTACCAAACAATAAATGCCAGACCTTGCATGTGGGACACAACAGTCCACGTCACAACTACCAAACAATAAATGCCAGACCTTGCATGTGGGGCACAACAGTCTACGTCACAACTACCAAACAATAAATGCCAGACCTTGCATGTGGGGCACAACAGTCTACGTCACAACTACCAAACAATAAATGCCAGACCTTGCATGTGGGACACAACAGTCTACGTCACAACTACCAAACAATAAATGCCAGACCTTGCATGTGGAGCACAACAGTCCACGTCACAACTACCAAACAATAAATGCCAGACCTTGCATGTGGGGCACAACAGTCCACGTGACAACTACCAAACAATAAATGCCAGACCTTGCATGTGGGACACAACAGTCTACGTCACAACTACCAAACAATAAATGCCAGACCTTGCATGTGGGGCACAACAGTCTACGTCACAACTACCAAACTGACAACACAACCTTACAACAGACAGATGAAGAAAAGGACCCTGGAGTCAGACTCCATCATTCACTACAAGTTGCACAACAAGTGGGAGCGGCAGTACAAAAGTGAACCAAACCCTGGGAATAATGCAGCGTACCTTTACCTTCAAGGAAAAGTTGTTCTCTGGTGCGGTGTCTCTGGTGCGCCCCACCACCTGGATTATTGCACCCAGGCATGGAGACCTCATCATCTTCACAAACACAGGTGCTCTGGAGACCTCATCATCTTCACGAACACAGCTGCTCTGGAGAAGGTGCAACACCGGGCAACAAACATCATCCCAGAGCTAAGTCATCTCTCATATCAGGAACGGTTGAGGGCCTCAGGGCTAACAACACTACAGACCAGACATGACGGGCCGGATCTCATCGAAACCTTTAAAATACTGAACAATTTAGAGTATGTTGATCGGGACAATTTCTTCATAAGCTCAGATGTAACACAAATGAGAAGCAACAGATTCAAGCTCAACAAGCCACAATGTAGGACTGAAAGCAGGAGATACTTTTCTCCCTTGTAAACCCGTGGAACCGCCTACCCAATGAAGCTGTAAACCTCAAAACTCTGCTGGGTTTTAAAATACAGCTGGAAAAGATTATGAGGGATAATGGGAGGACCTTTGACATACTGCCGGCTTCCTGTCCTCATCGAGGCCACTAGTATTAGTGGCCTTCAGGTAAATTAAGGTATATAAGGGGCATAACTGACCTATCTCTCACAGTGTTTAAGAGAGAACTCGATAAGCTCCTTCAAAGCATACCTTATCAACCAGGCTGTGACTCATGCATCAGGCATCAAACAGCCTGGTGGATCAGACCAGCAGCCAGGAGGCTTGGTCAGAGGCTATGGTGACAGTGGTCCCCAGAACCTTCAATAGGTAGTCAACATGTAGGTAGGTACACACACACATTGTTTAACAAACATCAAAGTGAACTAAACCTTGCCTGCCAATAATGACATAACATTGTGGTACTGTATAGTGTTAAATGATTTACCTAAGTGTGTTATTGTGCAGTATCGCCAAAGTTACTTAACAGCAACAATTTGCATATTTCATTATGATATTCACTTGAAACTGATTATTGCTGACAACTACACATTCATTGATGTAGCTCTTGAAGAGATTGTTACGGTGTTTGACATGTTGCACGTCTTGCTAGATGGCAGAGTTGATCACTTGGTATTTTTGCAGGTTGTGCCGACAGAAGACGACAGTTGTGAGGCAGCATCACTGAGAATGAAGTCACCACACAAGGCAGAACAGGTGCACCATGGGAACATTTTGATGACCTCTGACGACAGTGATCACGTGAACAACTCTACAGTAAAACGCTTTAAAAAATCACATTTTACTGCCGGACATTCCAGGAATGAAGAACGTGTACTTGCAACTTGTCAGCCAGTCTCTGTAACTGGCTTGTATAATACATCTTCCATAGAAGGTAATGTTGCAACAGTTTATGGTGATAGTTCATACACACAGGGAAGTGAAGGTTGAGTCTCGTATGTCTCACGTTAACGATAACCACAACACTGTACACGTTACTGCTGTAGGTGATAGTTCATACACACAGGGAAGTGAAGGTTGAGTCTCGTATGTCTCACGTTAACAATAACCACAACACTGTACACGTTACTGCTGTAGGAGATAGTTCATACACACAGGGAAGTGAAGGTTGAGTCTCGTATGTCTCACGTTAACAATAACCACAACACTGTACACGTTACTGCTGCAGGAGATAGTTCATACACACAGGGAAGTGAAGGTTGAGTCTCGTATGTCTCACGTTAACAATAACCACAACACTGTACACGTTACTGCTGCAGGTGATAGTTCATACACACGCTCCCGTCCTTCACGTGTTACTGTAGATAAACTTACGGTCTACTGCTCCCGTCCTTCACGTGTTTACTGTAGATAAACTTACGGTCTACTGCTCCCGTCCTTCACGTGTTTACTGTAGATAAACTTACGGTCTACTGCTCCCGTCCTTCACGTGTTACTGTAGATAAACTTACGGTCTACTGCTCCCGTCCTTCACGTGTTACTGTAGATAAACTTACGGTCTACTGCTCCCGGCCTTCACGTGTTTACTGTAGATAAACTTACGGTCTACTGCTCCCGTCCTTCACGTGTTTACTGTAGATAAACTTACGGTCTACTGCTCCCGTCCTTCACGTGTTTACTGTAGATAAACTTACGGTCTACTGCTCCCGTCCTTCACGTGTTACTGTAGATAAACTTACGGTCTACTGCTCCCGTCCTTCACGTGTTACTGTAGATAAACTTACGGTCTACTGCTCCCGTCCTTCACGTGTTTACTGTAGATAAACTTACGGTCTACTGCTCCCGTCCTTCACGTGTTACTGTAGATAAACTTACGGTCTACTGCTCCCGTCCTTCACGTGTTACTGTAGATAAACTTACGGTCTACTGCTCCCGTCCTTCACGTGTTACTGTAGATAAACTTACGGTCTACTGCTCCCGTCCTTCACGTGTTACTGTAGATAAACTTACGGTCTACTGCTCCCGTCTATTCACTTGGATTAGTCTATAATATTGTGGACTGGCTTTTTTTGCAGGGTCAGCGTTCGATCCCCAGTTGCCCAAGTGGTTGGGCACCATTCCTAGACTCCATTCTCATATCCCTTCCATGTGCTCTATAGTCATACTGGCTTAGTACTTTCTCTTGGTAATTACTTACCTTAGCCAAGGAGGATTGACTGGGCAACAATCGTTATGTATTTGACTGTGTTCGCTCAGCAGTAATTGTGTCCCTGGTTGTTAACCAGTTGAGGGGTCATGTTCCAGGGAAAACTAGTAATGTTTACCATGAGGTGTGGGAAGGGAAAGTTCTCAGCCTGCTAACACGAGGCTCAACATGTCTACTCTTATACCCACTTGTGGAAAAATATATTATAATGTGTACAGAATATTTTGTAAAATGCCAAGAATGGAGAAATTCTCTCTCTCTCTCTCTCTCTCTCTCTCTATATATATATATATATATGTATATATATATATATATATATATATATATATATATATATATATATATATATATATATATATATATATGCACACACACACACACAGTAGTAGAGTATTTAAAAAGTTTAGTTTGTATTATATAGATATATTTCAGGATGTGAGAACTGTGGTCAGGATTGGCAAGAAGAATGTCCGCTCCATCCATTCATCCTTATCTTAGATAACCCGGTAAGTGTTGTTGTCGCTCCATCCATTCATCCTTATCTTAGATAACCCGGTAAGTGTTGTTGTCGCTCCATCCATTCATCCTTATCTTAGATAACCCGGTAAGTGTTGTTGTCGCTCCATCCATTCATCCTTATCTTAGATAACCCGGTAAGTGTTGTTGTCGCTCCATCCATTCATCCTTATCTTAGATAACCCGGTAAGTGTTGTTGTCGCTCCATCCATTCATCCTTATCTTAGATAACCCGGTAAGTGTTGTTGTCGCTCCATCCATTCATCCTTATCTTAGATAACCCGGTAAGTGTTGTTGTCGCTCCATCCATTCATCCTTATCTTAGATAACCCGGTAAGTGTTGTTGTCGCTCCATCCATTCATCCTTATCTTAGATAACCCGGTAAGTGTTGTCGTCGCTCCATCCATTCATCCTTATCTTAGATAACCCGGTAAGTGTTGTTGTTAATAACAAGACAAAACATTAGTCACAGTATTATAAAATGTTCTTGGTCCGTGTGTTTGTCACAGTGTGTTTGTCACTGTTAGTCCGTGTGTTTGTCAGAGTTTGTCCGTGTGTTTGTCAGTGTGTTTGTCACTGTTTGTCCGTGTGTTTGTCACAGTTTGTCCGTGTGTTTGTCACAGTTTGTCCTTGTCTTTGTCACAGTTTGTCCGTGTGTTTGTCACAGTTTGTCCGTGTGTTTGTCACAGTGTGTCCGTGTGTTTGTCACAGTGTGTCCTTGTGTTTGTCACAGTTTGTCCTTGTGTTTGTCACAGTGTGTCCGTGTGTTTGTCACAGTTTGTCCTTGTGTTTGTCACAGTTTGTCCTTGTGTTTGTCACAGTGTGTCCGTGTGTTTCTCACAGTGTGTCCGTGTGTTTGTCACAGTTTGTCCTTGTGTTTGTCACAGTTTGTCCTTGTGTTTGTCACAGTTTGTCCTTGTGTTTGTCACAGTTTGTCCTTGTGTTTGTCACAGAGTGTCCATGTGTTTGTCACAGTGTGTCCGTGTGTTTGTCACAGTGTGTCCGTGTGTTTGTCACAGTTTGTCCTTGTGTTTGTCACAGTGTGTCCGTGTGTTTGTCACAGTGTGTCCTTGTGTTTGTCACAGTTTGTCCTTGTGTTTGTCACAGTTTGTCCGTGTGTTTGTCACAGTTTGTCCTTGTGTTTGTCACAGTTTGTCCTTGTGTTTGTCACTGTTTGTCCTTGTGTTTGTCACTGTTTGTCCTTGTGTTTGTCACAGTGTGTCCGTGTGTTTGTCACAGTTTGTCCTTGTGTTTGTCACAGTTTGTCCTTGTGTCCTTGTGTTTGTCACAGTTTGTCCGTGTGTTTGTCACAGTTTGTCCTTGTGTTTGTCACTGTTTGTCCTTGTGTTTGTCACAGTTTGTCCTTGTGTTTGTCACAGTTTGTCCTTGTGTTTGTCACTGTTTGTCCTTATGTTTGTCACTGTTTGTCCTTGTGTTTGTCACAGTTTGTCCTTGTGTTTGTCACAGTTTGTCCTTGTGTTTGTCACAGTTTGTCCGTGTGTTTGTCACAGTTTGTCCTTGTGTTTGTCACTGTTTGTCCTTGTGTTTGTCACTGTTTGTCCTTGTGTTTGTCACTGTTTGTCCTTGTGTTTGTCACAGTGTGTTTGTCACAGTTTGTCCGTGTGTTTGTCACAGTTTGTCCTTGTGTTTGTCACTGTTTGTCCTTGTGTTTGTCACTGTTTGTCCTTGTGTTCGTCACAGTTTGTCCTTGTGTTTGTCACAGTGTGTCCTTGTGTTTGTCACAGTTTGTCCTTGTGTTTGTCACAGTTTGTCCTTGTGTTTGTCACAGTTTGTCCTTGTGTTTGTCACAGTTTGTCCTTGTGTTTGTCACAGTTTGTCCTTGTGTTTGTCACAGTTTGTCCTTGTGTTTGTCACAGTTTGTCCTTGAGTTTGTCACAGTTTGTCCGTGTGTTTGTCACAGTGTGTCCGTGTGTTTGTCCTTGTGTTTGTCACAGTTTGTCCGTGTGTTTGTCACTGTATGTCCTTGTGTTTGTCACAGTTTGTCCTTGTGTTTGTCACAGTTTGTCCGTGTGTTTGTCACTGTTTGTCCTTGTGTTTGTCACAGTTTGTCCTTGTGTTTGTCACAGTTTGTCACAGTGTGTCCGTGTGTTTGTCCTTGTGTTTGTCACAGTTTGTCCGTGTGTTTGTCACTGTTTGTCCATGTGTTTGTCACAGTTTGTCCGTGTGTTTGTCACAGTTTGTCTTTGTGTTTGTCACAGTTTGTCCTTGTGTTTGTCACTGTTTGTCCTTGTGTTTGTCACAGTTTGTCCTTGTGTTTGTCACTGTTTGTCCTTGTGATTGTCACTGTTTGTCCTTGTGTTTGTCACAGTTTGTCCTTGTGTTTGTCACAGTTTGTCCGTGTGTTTGTCACAGTTTGTCCTTGTGTTTGTCACTGTTTGTCCTTGTGTTTGTCACTGTTTGTCCTTGTGTTTGTCACTGTTTGTCCTTGTGTTTGTCACAGTGTGTTTGTCACAGTTTGTCCGTGTGTTTGTCACAGTTTGTCCTTGTGTTTGTCACTGTTTGTCCTTGTGTTTGTCACTGTTTGTCCTTGTGTTTGTCACAGTTTGTCCTTGTGTTTGTCACAGTTTGTCCGTGTGTTTGTCACTGTTTGTCCTTGTGTTTGTCACAGTTTGTCCGTGTGTTTGTCACAGTTTGTCCGTGTGTTTGTCACTGTTTGTCCTTGTGTTTGTCCGTGTGTTTGTCACAGTTTGTCCGTGTGTTTGTCACAGTTTGTCCTTGTGTTTGTCACAGTTTGTCCTTGTGTTTGTCACAGTGTGTCCGTGTGTTTGTCACAGTTTGTCCGTGTGTTTGTCACTGTTTGTCCTTGTGTTTGTCACAGTTTGTCCGTGTGTTTGTCACAGTTTGTCCGTGTGTTTGTCCTTGTGTTTGTCACTGTTTGTCCTTGTGTTTGTCACAGTTTGTCCGTGTGTTTGTCACAGTTTGTCCGTGTGTTTGTCACAGTTTGTCCTTGTGTTTGTCACAGTTTGTCCTTGTGTTTGTCACAGTTTGTCCGTGTGTTTGTCACAGTTTGTCCGTGTGTTTGTCACAGTTTGTCACTGTTTGTCCTTGTGTTTGTCACAGTGTGTTTGTTACAGTGTGTTTGTCACAGTGTGTTTGTTACAGTGTGTTTGTCACAGTGTGTTTGTTACAGTATGTTTGTCACAAACAAGGCGTTGTAAGTAGTATTACGGGAAGGGATCGTGCGAGTGTGGCCGTGGCGAGAATGGCGTTGAGAACCCCCAGAGAGAGAGAGGGGGGGTAAAAGGCGCAGTAGTCACAATGAGAGACGAAGCCGTGCCAGGGGACGAGGTGGTCACCACTGGGGGCTGGGGACTCGACCCTACCGCAGAGGAGGGAGTGGAGCTGAGGGGAGTAGTGAGGTCGTCGGGGCCCAATGCAGCAGGGGCTACAGGACCTGGTCTTCCAACACAGTCCTACTCGGGGGCTTGGTCTCTGTGCATGGGGCTCAACCACTGCAAACCACCTCAAGCCCATCATCACCCAACAAAAATCTGCTATCAGAACAATAACAAATTTTGCTTTCAGATAACACACAGCTCTCCTGTTTAAATCCCTAAACATGCTAAACATAAACTCCCTCCACACATTCTCTTGTGTCAACTACATTTACAAAACTCTGTTCTTAAATGCAAATCCTGCTCTGAAACTCTCCCAGGACAGATGTCATAGGACCCATTATCACCACACCAGAAATAAATATCTCTTTGATATCCCCAGAGTCAAACTTAATCTGTGTAAACACTATGTAAATAAAGGGACCCAGTCTATGGAACTCACTCCCTAGTGGATTGAAAAGTTGTCCAACTTTTGCCTCATTCAAAAACAAAACCAAAATGTACCTAATTTCATCTTCATAGTTTCCTACTCTGTGCTTTAAAATTGCACTGTATATAGTGCTACCCAATCTCCCAATCTTTATGGACCTAATCCGAACAGCTTTACCATTGTGATCATTGCTGTCTTATAAGTGCTATCAATATGCTGTATTGTGCCTATTAATCTTTGTCAAATTACCATTCAAGCTGTCAGTGCAATCAATCAGAGGTACCGATGTGCTTTAATATACCTACAAATCTTTCTCATCTCATTTTTTCTTGCAATATACCTGTTATCATTTTATAAATTTTGCTAGTATTTACCTACTTAAAATTATCTGTTAGATTAAGGAGCTGCCAGTAACGCTGCGCATACTAGTGGCTTTACAAGTATGTAATCACTATGCTATGTAGCCTCACAATCCCTATGTACCTTCTTGTATATATATAAATATATAAAATTAATAAATAGTGTAATAAGTATCAACATTTATGTTCACCATAGTGAACCACTAAGCTGGTATGGTGGGTGTAGACAGCAACAGGTGACCACACACAGTCAGCACACGACGCTACACCCCTCCCTGGTATGGTGGGTGTAGACAGCAACAGTTGGCCACACACAGAGTCAGCACACGACGCTACACCCCTCCCTGGTATGGTGGGTGTAGACAGCAACAGTTGGCCACACACAGAGTCAGCACACGACGCTACACCCCTCCCTGGTATGGTGGGTGTAGACAGCAACAGTTGGCCACACACAGAGTCAGCACACGACGCTACACCCCTCCCTGGTATGGTGGGTGTAGACAGCAACAGGTGACCACACACACAGTCAGCACACGACGCCACACCCCTCCCTGGTATGGTGGGTGTAGACAGCAACAGGTGGCCACACACAGAGTCGGCACACGACGCCACACCCCTCCCTGGTATGGTGGGTGTAGACAGCAACAGTTGACCACACACAGAGTCAGCACACGACGCTACACCCCTCCCTGGTATGATGGGTGTAGACAGCAACAGGTGACCACACACAGAGTCGGCACGCGACGCCACACGCCTCCCTGGTATGGTGGGTGTAGACAGCAACAGGTGGCCACACACAGAGTCAGCACACGACGCTACACCCCTCCCTGGTATGGTGGGTGTAGACAGCAACAGGTGGCCACACACAGAGTCAGCACACGACGCTACACGCCTCCCTGGTATGGTGGGTGTAGACAGCAACAGGTGGCCACACACAGAGTCGGCACACGACGCCACACCCCTCCCTGGTATGGTGGGTGTAGACAGCAACAGGTGACCACACACAGAGTCGGCACACGACGCCACACCCCTCCCTGGTATGGTGGGTGTAGACAGCAACAGGTGACCACACACAGAGTCGGCACACGACGCCACACCCCTCCCTGGTATGGTGGGTGTAGACAGCAACAGGTGGCCACACACAGAGTCGGCACACGACGCTACACCCCTCCCTGGTATGGTGGGTGTAGGCAGCAACAGGTGACCACACACAGAGTCGGCACACGACGCTACACCCCTCCCTGGTATGGTGGGTGTAGACAGCAACAGGTGACCACACACACAGTCGGCACACGACGCTACACCCCTCCCTAGTATGGTGGGTGTAGACAGCAACAGTTGGCCACACACACAGTCGGCACACGACGCTACTCCCCTCCCTGGTATGGTGGGTGTAGACAGCAACAGGTGACCACACACACAGTCGGCACACGACGCTACACCCCTCCCTGGTATGGTGGGTGTAGACAGCAACAGTTGGCCACACACACAGTCGGCACACGACGCTACTCCCCTCCCTGGTATGGTGGGTGTAGACAGCAACAGTTGGCCACACACACAGTCGGCACACGACGCTACTCCCCTCCCTGGTATGGTGGGTGTAGACAGCAACAGGTGGCCACACACAGAGTCGGCACACGACGCTACACGCCTCCCTGGTATGGTGGGTGTAGGCAGCAACAGGTGACCACACACAGAGTCGGCACACGACGCCACACCCCTCCCTGGTATGGTGGGTGTAGACAGCAACAGTTGGCCACACACAGAGTCGGCACACGACGCTACACGCCTCCCTGGTATGGTGGGTGTAGACAGCAACAGGTGACCACACACAGAGTCAGCACACGACGCCACACGCCTCCCTCCCTCAACATTACTCCTCCCACAATACTAGCAGAGCGCAAGTTATCACAACAATCCTGCTATTATCAGACTCCTGGTCATAGTTATCACAGTCAGGGGTCTTCTGTAATACTATCATGGCTAAATAATATCAGTTACATATATATTTTGACATTATGAGACGATGCTGTGATCACAAGCTGAACAGCAGTGCTGTGAGCTCATGCTGCGTGTGCCAGCCTTGGTGGCTCACTCAGTACTGAGGCTCTCACACCTGGCAATGTTGTCCACAATTTGTTTTAAATGGCGTCTGTTTATAAGAGCCCTGAGGAAGCTGATGTGAACCCCGTGTAGCTGCGGGGCATTTAAATCCAGCCCGGCACCCTCCATTGTTGGGTGACCCAAGAGGCAGCACACAGGACATAAGTGGTCCCCTAGTCATGTACCCAATTGTTAGGTGACCCAAGAGGCAGCACACACGGACATAAGTGGTCCCCCTAGTCATGTACCCAATTGTTAGGTGACCCAAGAGGCGGCACACAGGACATAAGTGGTCCCCCTAGTCATGTACACAATTGTTAGGTGACCCAAGAGGCAGCACACGGGGACATAAGTGGTCCCCCTAGTCATGTACCCAATTGTTAGGTGACCCAAGAGGCAGCACACGGACATAAGTGGTCCCTCTAGTCATGTACCCAATTGTTAGGTGACCCAAGAGGCGGCACACAGGACATAAGTGGTCCCCCTAGTCATGTACCCAATTGTTAGGTGACCCAAGAGGCAGCACACAGACATAAGTGGTCTCCTAGACATGTACCCAATTGTTAGGTGACCCAAGAGGCGGCACACAGGACATAAGTGGTCCCCTAGTCATGTACCCAATTGTTAGGTGACCCAAGAGACAGCACACAGGACATAAGTGGTCCCCCTAGTCATGTACCCAATTGTTAGGTCACCCAAGAGGCAGCACACAGGACATAAGTGGTCCCCTAGTCATGTACCCAATTGTTAGGTGACCCAAGAGGCAGCACACGGACATAAGTGGTCCCCCTAGTCATGTACCCAATTGTTAGGTGACCCAAGAGGCAGCACACGGGACATAAGTGGTCCACTAGTCATGTACCCAATTGTTAAGAACATAAGAACATAAGAACAAAGGTAACTGCAGAAGGCCTATTGGCCCATACGAGGCAGCTCCTATTCTATAACCACCCAATCCCACTCATATACTTGTCCAACCCGTGCTTGAAACAATCGAGGGACCCCACCTCCACAATGTTACGCGGCAATTGGTTCCACAAATCAACAACCCTGTTACTGAACCAGTATTTACCCAAGTCTTTCCTAAATCTAAACTTATCCAATTTATATCCATTGTTTCGTGTTCTGTCCTGTGTTGATACTTTTAATACCCTATTAATATCCCCCCGGTTATGTCCATTCATCCACTTGTAAACCTCTATCATGTCACCCCTAACTCTTCGCCTTTCCAGTGAATGCAACTTAAGCTTTGTTAGTCTTTCTTCATATGAAAGATTTCTAATTTGGGGAATTAACTTAGTCATCCTACGCTGGACACGTTCAAGTGAATTTATATCCATTCTATAATATGGCGACCAAAACTGAACTGCATAATCTAAATGGGGCCTAACTAGAGCAAGATATAGCTTGAGAACCACACCAGGTGTCTTGTTACTAACGCTGCGATTAATAAATCCAAGTGTCCGATTTGCCTTATTACGAACATTTATGCATTGATCCTTTTGTTTTAAATTCTTACTAATCATAACTCCCAGATCCCTTTCGCAATCTGACTTCGCAATCACAACACCATCTAGCTCGTATCTTGTAACTCTATCATCATTACCTAACCTCAGAACTTTACATTTATCAGCATTAAACTGCATCTGCCAATCCTTTGACCATTTCAAAACCCTATCTAGATCAACTTGAAGTGATAGTGAGTCCTCCTCCGAATTAATTTCCCTACCGATTTTCGTATCATCGGCAAATTTGCAAATGTTGCTACTCAAACCTGAATCTACATAAGAACATAAGAACAAAGGTAACTGCAGAAGGCCTATTGGCCCATACGAGGCAGCTCCTATTCTATAACCACCCAATCCCACTCATATACTTGTCCAACCCGTGCTTGAAACAATCGAGGGACCCCACCTCCACAATGTTACGCGGCAATTGGTTCCACAAATCAACAACCCTGTTACTGAACCAGTATTTACCCAAGTCTTTCCTAAATCTAAACTTATCCAATTTATACCCATTGTTTCGTGTTCTGTCCTGTGTTGATACTTTTAATACCCTATTAATATCCCCCCGGTTATGTCCATTCATCCACTTGTAAACCTCTATCATGTCACCCCTAACTCTTCGCCTTTCCAGTGAATGCAACTTAAGCTTTGTTAATCTTTCTTCATATGAAAGATTTCTAATTTGGGGAATTAACTTAGTCATCCTACGCTGGACACGTTCAAGTGAATTTATATCCATTCTATAATATGGCGACCAAAACTGAACTGCATAATCTAAATGGGGCCTAACTAGAGCAAGATATAGCTTGAGAACCACACCAGGTGTCTTGTTACTAACGCTGCGATTAATAAATCCAAGTGTCCGATTTGCCTTATTACGAACATTTATGCATTGATCCTTTTGTTTTAAATTCTTACTAATCATAACTCCCAGATCCCTTTCGCAATCTGACTTCGCAATCACAACACCATCTAGCTCGTATCTTGTAACTCTATCATCATTACCTAACCTCAGAACTTTACATTTATCAGCATTAAACTGCATCTGCCAATCCTTTGACCATTTCAAAACCAAATTTCAAAAATGATTTAGATTTCAAATCTAAATCATTTATATATATTATAAACAACAGAGGTCCCAGGACAGAGCCTTGAGGCACTCCACTTACAACATTTTCCCACTCTGACTTGATTCCATTTATACTACCTCTCTGTTTCCTTTGGTATAGCCATGCCCTAATCCAGCTTAATATAGCACCCCCAATACCATGAGACTCTATTTTTTTAATCAGTCTTTCATGTGGCACTGTATCAAAAGCTTTGCTAAAGTCAAGGTATACAACATCGCAATCCTTACCACTATCAACTGCCTCAACAATGCTAGAATAAAAAGATAACAAATTTGTTAAACATGAACGGCCATTTATAAAACCATGTTGCGACTCAATTATTAATTTATGTTTTTCAAGATGAAGACGAATTTTATTTGCTATTATAGATTCGAGTAACTTTCCCACAATAGACGTTAGGCTAATTGGTCGATAGTTAGACGCAAGTGATCTATCTCCTTTCTTAAAAACTGGTATCACATTAGCAACTTTCCAAAACTCTGGCACTCTGCCTGACTCTATTGATTTATTAAATATGGTTGACAGTGGGTCACAAAGCTCCTCTTTGCATTCTTTAAGCACCCTAGCAAACACTTCATCCGGCCCTGGGGATTTGTTTGGTTTGAGTTTTACTATTTGTTTAAGAACATCCTCCCTGGTAACTGCTAAACTCGTCAACCTGTCCTCGTCCCCACCCACATAGACTTGTTCGGCTGAAGGCATATTGTTAAGTTCCTCTTTAGTAAATACAGGTGGTGACCCAAGAGGCAGCACACGGACATAAGTGGTCCCCCTAGTCATGTACCCAATTGTTAGGTGACCCAAGAGGCAGCACACGGGACATAAGTGGTCCACTAGTCATGTACCCAATTGTTAGGTGACCCAAGAGGCAGCACACGGACATAAGTGGTCCCCTAGTCATGTACCCAATTGTTAGGTGACCCAAGAGGCAGCACACGGGACATAAATGGTCCCCCTAGTCATGTACCCAATTGTTAGGTGACCCAAGAGGCAGCACACGGGACATAAGTGGTCCCCTAGTCATGTACCCAATTGTTAGGTGACCCAAGAGGCAGCACACAGGACATAAGTGGTCCCCCTAGTCATGTACCCAATTGTTAGGTGACCCAAGAGGCAGCACACGGGGACATAAGTGGTCCCTAGTCATGTACCCAATTGTTAGGTGACCCAAGAGGTAGCACACGGACATAAGTGGTCCACTAGTCATGTACCCAATTGTTAGGTGACCCAAGAGGCGGCACACAGGACATAAGTGGTCCACTAGTCATGTACCCAATTGTTAGGTCACCCAAGAGGTAGCACACGGACATAAGTGGTCCACTAGTCATGTACCCAATTGTTAGGTCACCCAAGAGGTAGCACACGGACATAAGTGGTCCACTAGTCATGTACCCAATTGTTAGGTGACCCAAGAGGCAGCACACGGACATAAGTGGTCCACTAGTCATGTACCCAATTGTTAGGTCACCCAAGAGGCAGCACACGGGACATAGGTGGTCCACTAGTCATGTACCCAATTGTTAGGTGACCCAAGAGGCAGCACACAGGACATAAGTGGTCCACTAGTCATGTACCCAATTGTTAGGTGACCCAAGAGGTAGCACACGGACATAAGTGGTCCACTAGTCATGTACCCAATTGTTAGGTGACCCAAGAGGCGGCACACACGGACATAAGTGGTCCACTAGTCATGTACCCAATTGTTAGGTCACCCAAGAGGCAGCACACACGGACATAAGTGGTCCACTAGTCATGTACCCAATTGTTAGGTCACCCAAGAGGCAGCACACACGGACATAAGTGGTCCACTAGTCATGTACCCAATTGTTAGGTCACCCAAGAGGCAGCACACACGGACATAAGTGGTCCACTAGTCATGTACCCAATTGTTAGGTGACCCAAGAGGCGGCACACAGGACATAAGTGGTCCCCCTAGTCATGTACCCAATTGTTAGGTGACCCAAGAGGCAGCACACACGGACATAAGTGGTCCCTAGTCATGTACCCAATTGTTAGGTCACCCAAGAGGCAGCACACACGGACATAAGTGGTCCCTAGTCATGTACCCAATTGTTAGGTCACCCAAGAGGCAGCACACAGGACATAAGTGGTCCACTAGTCATGTACCCAATTGTTAGGTGACCCAAGAGGCGGCACACAGGACATAAGTGGTCCCCCTAGTCATGTACCCAATTGTTAGGTGACCCAAGAGGCAGCACACGGGACATAAGTGGTCCCTAGTCATGTACCCAATTGTTAGGTGACCCAAGAGGCAGCACACGGACATAAGTGGTCCCTCTAGTCATGTACCCAATTGTTAGGTGACCCAAGAGGCAGCACACGGACATAAGTGGTCCCCCTAGTCATGTACCCAATTCCCTCTCCAAGGATTTGTAGTGTTATAATTTATATTGTTCTCACCCAAATTAATTCCCATCCCCTTTTCTTTTTCCTATTTCAATTCCAAACTTTCTCATTAATGTTTCCTGGTTTAAGATTTTTCTGATTCCTTCCAAGTATTGCCAATGTTGCATCACTATCCTGGACGAGTGTAATCTTTATTGATTTGTTCTGCAACATTCTTAATGAGTTGTTGTTCTTCAGTATGTTCAGTGACTTGTTCATCTTCAGTGAGCTGCTGTTCTTTAACTTTTCCTTTTAGTTGTTCTTCAACATCTTCAGTGAAGATGTTGAACAACAACTCACTGTTCAACCTCTTCAACCAGTCATTGTTGTCCAACAGGTATTGCGTGATGGTAGTGTACAGGATCGTGCTCGACTGACCACACCTTGGCCACTAAGTATCTGTCCCTCCAAACTAAAGGATGCTGGTTTGGGTGTTTGGACCAATGCTGAACTTACCCCTCGTCTTGTGTTTGGTCCGTATGAAGGTCGCATCCTCAACAATGTACAGGAAGGTCACGAGTCTGGTTATGGTTGGCAGGTAAGAATCTCTTTATAATGACTAAACTATACATCAGAAGAAGGAGAAATGACGATGTTTTGGTCTGTCGGTGACCATCATCAAGTCTTATGTGACATAGGACTTGATAATGTCGGTGACCATCATCAAGTCTTATGTGACATAGGACTTGATAATGGTCCAGGTCAGACTGATAAGTCATTGGTTCGCCATCTTCTGATGTGTGATTTGGTCAACTTATCTTCAACCACATTATTGTAGACTCCGAAATTGTTTATAGTTTGTACTGGGAAGTTTTCTTTATAAAATATGAATAATATGTTCTGTTTCTACACCACAATCATGAGTTTTCTTGTGACTTATACAATTATTTATAGTTTATTATATCAGTTGAAATTTGTGTTTGTTTGCATGCCAAAACTAGAATATAGAAGAAAAAGAGTGATATTATAACCTCTTTTTCTTCTATTTGATATTACAGGTGATAATATCACCACTTACAAAATACTAACAGGAATCACCCAAATTGACAAAGAGGAATTTCTGAAACCACCAACTTCACAAACAAGAAGTCACAGATTCAGGTTAAGGAAACAAAGGTGCCAAAAAATATTAGAAAGTTTTCATTTGCAGAGTGGTAGATGGTTAGAACAAGTTATAAGTGGTGGTGGAGGCCAAAATTGTCAGTAACTTCAAAGCGTTATATGACAAAGAGTACTGGGAAGACGGGACACCACGAGCGTAGCTCTCATCCTGTAACTACACTTAGGTAATTACACACCTTCTCTGTCTCCACTGTCACACACCTGGACAAAATAAGGTTATGAACCACCACTTGGAAATAGAATTTAATGTGAATAAATGCCATGTTATGGAATGTGGAATATTAGAACATAGACATAGAACACAACCTATAAATTATGTGAGAAATCTTTTAAGAATTCTGATAAAGAAAGAGATCTATGGGTGGTTCTAGATAGAACTATCACCTGAGGACCACATAAAGAACATTATGTGAGAAGTCTATGCTACACTTTCTAATTTCAGAATTGATTTTAAAAACATAAATGGTGAAATACTGAAGAAATTGTTCACGACTTTTGTTAGACAAAAGCTAGAATATGCAGCAGTTGTGTGGTGCCCATATCTTAAGCAGCACATCAACAAACTGGAAAAGGTGCAAAGACATGCCACCAAGTGGCTCCCAGAACTGAAGGGCAAGAGCTACGAGGAGAGGTTAGAGGAATAAATATGCCAAAACTAGAAGGTAGAAGAAATAGGCGATATGATCACTATGTATAAAATTGTAACGAGAATCGATAAAATTGATAGGGAAGAATTCCTGAGAGCTGGAACTTCAAGAACAAGAGGTCATAGATTTAAACTAACTAAAGCTGCCGAAGAAATATAAGAAAATTCACTTTCACTAACAGAGTGGTAGACGGTTGGAACAAGTTGGGTGAGAAGGTGGTGGAGGCCAAGACCGTCAGTAGTTTCAAAGAGTTATATGACAAAGAGTGTTGGGAAGACGGGACACCACGAGCGTAGCTCTCATCCTGTACCAACACTTGAGTAATTACTTAGGGAAACACAAAAATGGGGAAAGGGGGCTGTTCCGTCAATACTGGAGTTCCAGGACAGAAGAAGAGATATTCGACACCCAGCACCTTCCACCCGTGGGGAAGAGTGATCATGTCCACTTGGATATTAAATATGCCTTGTGATATAATCTAAAAGAGAACGGGGGACGTTGAAACACTTGATAAACTTCATTTCAAGAGAGTACACTTTGGGGAACTTCAACACAATTTTAATGACTTTAATTGGACAGACTTGTTGCTAGGCAAGGAAGTTATTTACCTGAATTTACCTGACGAGGACAGGAAGCCAGTGGCTTGTCAAATTTGCCCTGATGATCTTTTCCAGCTGTATTTAAAACCCAGCAGATTTTTGGCGTTTACAGCTTCGGAGGGTAGGCGGTTCCAGGTGTTCACAAACCTATGGGTGAAAAAGATTCTCCTGTTTTCTGTCCTACATTGTGGCTTCTTGAGCTTGAACCCGTTGCTCCTCGTTCATATTACATCTGAGCTTACGAAGAAATTGTCCCGATCAACATACTCTAAATTGTTCAGTATTTTAAAGGTTTCGATGAGATCCGGCCCGTCATGTCTGGTCTGTAGTGTTGTTAGCCCTGAGGCCCTCAACCGTTCCTGATATGAGAGATGACTTAGCTCTGGGATGATGTTTGTTGCCCGGTGTTGCACCTTCTCCAGAGCAGCTGTGTTTGTGAAGATGATGAGGTCTCCATGCCTGGGTGCAATAATCCAGGTGGTGGGGCGCACCAGAGACACCGCTCCAGAGAACAACTTTTCCTTGAAGGTAAAGGTACGCTGCATTATTCCCAGGGTTTGGTTCACTTTTGTACTGCCGCTCCCACTTGTTGTGCAACTTGTAGTGAATGATGGAGTCTGACTCCAGGGTCCTTTTCTTCATCTGTCTGTTGTAAGGTTGTGTTGTCAGTTTGGTAGTTGTGACGTGGACTGTTGTGCCCCACATGCAAGGTCTGGCATTTATTGTTTGGTAGTTGTGACGTAGACTGTTGTGCTCCACATGCAAGGTCTGGCATTTATTGTTTGGTAGTTGTGACGTGGACTGTTGTGCCCCACATGCAAGGTCTGGCATTTATTGTTTGGTAGTTGTGACGTGGACTGTTGTGCTCCACATGCAAGGTCTGGCATTTATTGTTTGGTAGTTGTGACGTGGACTGTTGTGTCCCACATGCAAGGTCTGGCATTTATTGTTTGGTAGTTGTGACGTAGACTGTTGTGCTCCACATGCAAGGTCTGGCATTTATTGTTTGGTAGTTGTGACGTAGACTGTTGTGCTCCACATGCAAGGTCTGGCATTTATTGTTTGGTAGTTGTGACGTAGACTGTTGTGTCCCACATGCAAGGTCTGGCATTTATTGTTTGGTAGTTGTGACGTAGACTGTTGTGTCCCACATGCAAGGTCTGGCATTTATTGTTTGGTAGTTGTGACGTAGACTGTTGTGCTCCACATGCAAGGTCTGGCATTTATTGTTTGGTAGTTGTGACGTAGACTGTTGTGCCCCACATGCAAGGTCTGGCATTTATTGACATTAAAAAGCATTTGTCAGTCATCTGACCACTTGTGGAGTTCATGCAGATCTCTTTGTAAGGTCTCAATATCACCTTCACTTCCCACTTTACTTACCGAGATGTATGCCAAATTTTGTGAAACATATGACAAAGGCCCACAAACATTCATACAAAAAAAAATAAGATGCAGGACCAGAAAACAAGATTGGTTCACTAAAAATTGTGAGTGGGCCAAAGACGAAAAGACAACAAAATGGGTTCAATGTAAGGGCAAGAAAGCTTAAAGGCCGTACCCAAGAGTACGGCTCACAAAACCCGTCCTTACTTTCTTATAGTATTGCAATGTTACTTTAAACCAGGGTTGTAGAACCCATATGCCTTTATAAACACTTAAAACACAAGAGTGACCACGTGGGACTGGTATCACATTTTGTAATTGGCGGGACTCAACAAACAATCAAAGTGTGTACATTACATCTATTAAAACACAGGAAATGGGATAATACACTAAGAATAATTACTCACTCACCCAATTAACGATTACAGTTCAAGTCACTTGAACAATATGGAGGTCAATAACCTCACACAGTGAGGGGCACCTCACTAGCTCTCACCACACAACCTGTGTGTGTGTGTGTAATTACATAAGTGTAGTTACAGGATGAGAGCTACGCTCGTGGTGTCCCGTCTTCCCAGCACTCTTTGTCATATAACGCTTTGAAACTACTGACGGTCTTGGCCTCCACCACCTTCTCCCCTAACTTGTACCAACCGTCTACCACTCTGTTTGCGAAAGTGAATTTTCTTATATTTCTTCGGCATCTGTGTTTAGCTAGTTTAAATCTATGACCTCTTGTTCTTAAAGTTCCAGGTCTCAGGAAATCTTCCCTATCGTTTTTATCAATTCCTGTTACTATTTTGTATGTAGTGATCATATCACCTCTTTTTCTTCTGTCTTCTAGTTTTGCCATATTTAATGCCTCTATCCTTTCCTTGTAGCTCTTGCCCTTCAGTTCTAGGAGCCACTTAGTAGCATGTCTTTGCACCTTTTCCAGTTTGTTGATGTGCTTCTTAAGATATGGGCACCACACAACCGCTGCATATTCTAGCTTTGGCCTAACAAAAGTCGTGAACAAATTATTTAGTATTTCGTCATCCATGTATTTAAAAGCAATTCTGAAGTTAGAAAGCGTGGCATAGGCTCCTTGCACAATATTCTTTATATGGTCCTCAGGTGATAGTTTTCTATCTAGAACCACCCCTAGATCTCTTTCCTTATTAGAATTCTTTAAAGATTTCTCACATAATTTATAGGTTGTGTGGGGTCTATGTTCTCCTATTCCACGTTCCATAACATGGCACTTATTCACATTAATTCCATTTGCCAAGTGGTGCTCCATATACTTATTTTGTCCAGGTCTTCTTGAAGGGCATGACAGTCATCTAAGTTTCTCATCCTTCCTATTATCTTAGCATCATCAGCAAACATGTTCATATAATTCTGTATACCAACTGGTAGATCATTTATGTACACAATAAACATCACTGGTGCAAGAACTGAACCCTGTGGTACTCCACTTGTAACATTTCTCCAGTCCGATACATTGCCTCTGATTACTGCCCTCATTCTTCTATCAGTCAGAAAATTTTTCATCCATGTTAGAAGCTTACCTGTCATCCCTAAAATATTTTCCAGCTTCCAGAACAACCTCTTATGTGGAACTCTGTCGAAAGTCATTTTTAGGTCCAGATAGATGCAGTCAATCCAACCATCTCTTTCCTGTAATATCTCTGTGGCTCGATCATAGAAACTGAGTAAATTCGATACACAGGATCTTCCAGATCGAAAACCATACTGTCTGTCTGATATTATATCATTTCTCTCCAGGTGTTCTACCCATTTAGTTTTGATTAGTTTTTCCAATACTTTCACTATTACACTTGTCAATGATACAGGTCTATAATTAAGGGGATCTTCCCTGCTGCCACTTTTGTAGATTGGAACTATGTTAGCTTGTTTCCACACGTCTGCTACGACTCCTGTACACAGGGATGATCAGGTGAAGTGGAATGCTGAGCTCAGGTGCACATTCTCTCAGAACCTATGGTGAAACTCCATCTGGGCCAACTGCTTTGTTCTTACTGAGCTCCTTTAGCATATTTTCCACTTCGTCTCTAGACACCTCTATGTGCTCTATGTTGTTCTCAGGAATTCTTATTGTCTGGTTCTCTGAAGATTTCATTTTGTACAAACACACTTTGGAACTTTTCGTTTAATGTTTCACACATTTCATTTTCCGTGTATCTGTTTCCCATTTTCAACCTCTAGATATTATCCTTTACCTGCAATTTGTTGTTTATGAATTTGTAGAATAGGCCCGGTTCTGTTTTACATTTATCCGCTATCCCTTTTTCAAAATTTCTTTCTGCCTCTCTCCTTACTGCCGTGTAGTTGTTTCTCGCATCTTTATATCGCTGGTATGTTTGGGGGTTTGGCCTCTTCCTGTATTGATTCCATTTTTGTGTCTTTTGGTCTCTTGCCCTCTTGCCATTTCTGTTATACCAATCCTGTTTTCTGGCCCTGCATCTCTGTTTTAGTACGAATGTTTCTATGCCTTCATCGTATATTTTGCAAAATTTGTCATACATTTCATTTACTTCCCTGCCTAGCAACACGTCTGTCCAATTACACTCAATAAAAAAATTTCGAAGTTCCCCATAGTGTCCTCTCCTTAAATCGAGTTTATCAACTGTTTCAATGTCCCCATTTTCTTCTAGATGATTTCTTAAAGCATAATCAATGTCTAACAGGACGTGATCACTCTTTCCCAAGGGAGGAAGGTACTGGATGTCAAATATCTCTTCTTCTTTCCTGGTGAATACTAGATCCAGTACTGACGGTACATCTCCTTCCCTCATTCTTGTGGCCTGCTTTATGTGTTGATACAAGAATGTCTCCAGAATGAGGTTCACAAATCTGCATGTCCAAAAGTCGTCTGTTCTTGCTTCATAGGCCTCCCAGTCTATTGCTTTAAAGTTGAAGTCCCCCAGTATCAACAGTCGTGATTTATTTTTATCTGCTTGTACAATAATATCTCTCATGACCATTATAAGACCCTCTCGTTTGTCATCCAGTTCTTCCTTTGTCCATGTGTTGCTTGCTGGTGGGCTGTAGGCATTTAAAATTATCAGCTTATCATCCTGATTCCAGACCTGCAATGCCATTATGTCAATATCTCGAGGGTTTTCAAATATTAACTCTCTTACCTTCAGGTGTTCTTTCACTAGCACAGCCACTCCTCCTCCCTTCCTAGTTTTCCTGTCACGTCTCCAAACTGAATAGCCTCTTGGGAATACAACTTCATTTAATATATTTCCTTCAAGTTTCATCTCTGATAATGCATCAATATCTGGGACCCTAAGCTGAATTATATCTTGCAACTCCAAAGTTTTTGACCTCACTCCATCTATGTTGGTATATACAATTTTCAGGAACATGTTCCCTTTTCCTTTTCCGTGTGTGTGTGTGTGTGTGTGTGTGTGTGTGTGTGTGTGTGTGTGTGTAGCGTGGGCCCTCACGCCCTCCTGGAGTGCAGGGGCGCTCCTCTCACAACAACGCGCAGATTCACACACATTTACTACTACATACTGTCAAGCACAAATGAAACAAAGTTTAGCACATAAAATAAACTGGTATTTTAACTAAGAAGGGGGCGTATTACGCTGTTTTTAAATGTTGTTTAATATCAACAAAACTTTTTTTTACTAGTTGTATATAAGACGGGCTGCAACTGTTGTAAGTTTCAGTATCTCACCCTAAATAGAAATGGCGGATTTTTGTTTAACGAATTTTACACATTTTCAATAATACTCCACAAAGACAATTTTCAAATGAAATCATTTTTGTGACACTCATCTATCAGGATTTTTATACCAAGGATTATCCAATATGTTTAGTTTTACTCTTTATCTTTTTAGTCAAAGTTCCCCCCAAAATATATGCCAATATTTCATGTTTGCAAATATTTATAAAATCAATAAATGAACCTTGGAATAAATTGTTTTTAAAATGTTGTAGACGTAAACTACAGTGTTGTAGAGGTGTAAACTCTACAGTGTTGTAGAGACGTAAACTCTACAGTGTTGTAGAGACGTAAACTCTACAGTGTTGTAGAGACGTAAACTCTACAGTGTTGTAGAGACGTAAACTACAGTGTTGTAGAGACGTAAACTCTACAGTGTTGTAGAGACGTAAACTCTACAGTGTTGTAGAGACGTAAACTCTACAGTGTTGTAGACGTAAACTCTACAGTGTTGTAGAGACGTAAACTCTACAGTGTTGTAGACGTAAACTCTACAGTGTTGTAGACGTAAACTCTACAGTGTTGTAGAGACGTAAACTACAGTGTTGTAGAGACAAACTCTACAGTGTTGTAGAGACGTAAACTCTACAGTGTTGTAGAGACGTAAACTCTACAGTGTTGTAGACGTAAACTCTACAGTGTTGTAGAGGTGTAAACTCTACAGTGTTGTAGAGACGTAAACTCTACAGTGTTGTAGAGACGTAAACTCTACAGTGTTGTAGAGACGTAAACTCTACAGTGTTGTAGAGACGTAAACTCTACAGTGTTGTAGACGTAAACTCTACAGTGTTGTAGAGACGTAAACTCTACAGTGTTGTAGAGACGTAAACTCTACAGTGTTGTAGAGACGTAAACTCTACAGTGTTGTAGAGACGTAAACTCTACAGTGTTGTAGAGACGTAAACTCTACAGTGTTGTAGACGTAAACTCTACAGTGTTGTAGAGACGTAAACTCTACAGTGTTGTAGACGTAAACTCTACAGTGTTGTAGAGACGTAAACTACAGTGTTGTAGAGATGTAAACTACAATGTTGTAGAGACGTAAACTCTACAGTGTTGTAGAGACGTAAACTCTACAGTGTTGTAGAGACGTAAACTCTACAGTGTTGTAGAGACGTAAACTCTACACTGTTGTAGAGACGTAAACTCTACAGTGCTGTAGAGACGTAAACTCTACAGTGTTGTAGAGACGTAAACTCTACAGTGTTGTAGAGACGTAAACTCTACAGTGTTGTAGAGACGTAAACTCTACAGTGTTGTAGAGACGTAAACTCTACAGTGTTGTAGAGACGTAAACTACAGTGTTGTAGAGACGTAAACTCTACAGTGTTGTAGAGCCGTAAACTCTACAGTGTTGTAGAGACGTAAACTCTACACTGTTGTAGAGACGTAAACTCTACACTGTTGTAGAGACGTAAACTACACTGTTGTAGAGACGTAAACTCTACACTGTTGTAGAGACGTAAACTCTAGTGTTGTAGAGACGTAAACTCTACAGTGCTGTAGAGACGTAAACTCTACACTGTTGTAGAGACGTAAACTCTACAGTGCTGTAGAGCCGTAAACTCTACAGTGTTGTAGAGACGTAAACTCTACACTGTTGTAGAGACGTAAACTCTACACTGTTGTAGAGACGTAAACTACACTGTTGTAGAGACGTAAACTCTACACTGTTGTAGAGACGTAAACTCTACAGTGTTGTAGAGACGTAAACTCTACAGTGTTGTAGACGTAAACTCTACAGTGTTGTAGAGACGTAAACTCTACAGTGTTGTAGACGTAAACTCTACAGTGTTGTAGAGACGTAAACTCTACAGTGTTGTAGAGACGTAAACTCTACAGTGTTGTAGAGCCGTAAACTCTACATACAAGGTATAAATTTCATGTAAATTGAAAAAATGAAAGTAGAGAATTAATTTTATGTTAGTTGACAATAAATAAGATCAAATATTCTGCCACCTGTGGTTGACGTTGACTTCAGTGTCCTCCAAAATTTGCATCCTTACAGATAGGCTTAAGTTCTGTAAGCTGTAGAAGTTGCATGCAAATTGGCTCATAAAAAATATAAGAAAAAATTTGTTAAAAAAAAAAATCTTAATTTTTTTGTTTTAAAATTTGTTGGGCATAAAAGTAAATATTAAAATACTTTATTATATGCTATTGTGACAGCTTAGAGTCATAGACATGATTTCAGGTGACACTTGTGTTTGATGATAATTTTTGACCATTTTGGAACATTTTTGACACATAATTCAATATATGTTTTCTCCCTTCCTATTTATGCTACGATGCTCAGACTTGCACCAGTTAAACCCAATTTTATACAACTAGTCAAAAAAGTCTGATTGAAATCGAACCAGTTTTCATTTATTGCATATTTTCGTAATACGTCCACAAGGTAGACTTTATATGCCAGTCATTACGTCAATATAGGAAGAGGCCTAACTATCAAACATGCCAGAACTACAAGCAACATCTTGAGGTTATCTTGAGAGGATTTCGGGGCTTAGCGTCCCTGCTAAGCTAGAAATAAAGCAGTTGGACCTGATGGAGTTTCACCTTGGGTGCTGCGAGAATGTGCAACTGAGCTGAGCATTCCTCTCTTATTGATATTCCAGACATACTTGTGTACAGGAGTCTTAGCAGATATATGGGTAAAGGCCACAGTACCAGTCCATAAACATGACAGTAGAGTTCCACTCTTATTGATACTCCAGACATACTTGTGTACAGGAGTCTTAGCAGATATATGGGTAAAGGCCACAGTACCAGTCCATAAACATGACAGTAGAGTTCCACTCTTATTGATACTCCAGACATCCTTGTGTACAGGAGTCTTAGCAGATATATGGGTAAAGGCCACAGTACCAGTCCATAAACATGGCAGTAGAGTTCCACTCTTATTGATACTCCAGACATACTTGTGCACAAGAGTCTTAGCAGATATATGGGTAAAGGCCACAGTACCAGTCCATAAACATGACAGTAGAGTTCCACTCTTATTGATATTCCAGACATACTTGTGTACAAGAGTCTTAGCAGATATATGGGTAAAGGCCACAGAACCAGTCCATAAACATGGCAGTAGAGTTCCACTCTTATTGATACTCCAGACATACTTGTGTACAGGAGTCTTAGCAGATATATGGGTAAAGGCCACAGTACCAGTCCATAAACATGGCAGTAGAGTTCCTCTCTTATTGATACTCCAGACATACTTGTGCACAGGCGTCTTAGCAGATATATGGGTAAAGGCCACAGAACCAGTCCATAAACATGGCAGTAGAGTTCCACTCTTATTGATACTCCAGACATACTTGTGTACAGGAGTCTTAGCAGATATATGGGTAAAGGCCACAGTACCAGTCCATAAACATGGCAGTAGAGTTCCTCTCTTATTGATACTCCAGACATACTTGTGCACAGGCGTCTTAGCAGATATATGGGTAAAGGCCACAGTACCAGTCCATAAACATGGCAGTAGAGTTCCACTCTCATTGATACTCCAGACATCCTTGTGCACAGGAGTCTTAGCAGATATATGGGTAAAGGCCACAGTACCAGTCCATAAACATGGCAGTAGAGTTCCACTCTCATTGATACTCCAGACATCCTTGTGCACAGGAGTCTTAGCAGATATATGGGTAAAGGCCACAGTACCAGTCCATAAACATGACAGTAGAGTTCCACTCTTATTGATACTCCAGACATCCTTGTGTACAGGAGTCTTAGCAGATATATGGATAAAGGCCACAGTACCAGTCCATAAACATGGCAGTAGAGTTCCACTCTTATTGATACTCCAGACATCCTTGTGTACAGGAGTCTTAGCAGATATATGGGTAAAGGCCACAGTACCAGTCCATAAACATGACAGTAGAGTTCCACTCTTATTGATACTCCAGACATTCTTGTGTACAGGAGTCTTAGCAGATATATGGGTAAAGGCCACAGTACCAGTCCATAAACATGGCAGTAGAGTTCCACTCTCATTGATACTCCAGACATCCTTGTGCACAGGAGTCTTAGCAGATATATGGGTAAAGGCCACAGTACCAGTCCATAAACATGGCAGTAGAGTTCCACTCTCATTGATACTCCAGACATCCTTGTGTACAGGAGTCTTAGCAGATATATGGGTAAAGGCCACAGTACCAGTCCATAAACATGACAGTAGAGTTCCTCTCTTATTGATACTCCAGACATCCTTGTGCACAGGAGTCTTAGCAGATATATGGGTAAAGGCCACAGTACCAGTCCATAAACATGGCAGTAGAGAAGAACCTCTAAATTATTGACCCGTATCATTAACAAGTGTGGTAGTCAAAACACTAGAACAATAGTTAAAACCAAATGGTTAGAACATGTGGAGAGTAATGACATAATAATGGACACAGTATGGTTCTCGAACACGAAGATCCTGTGTAACAACTCTTAGTTATTATGATGGAGCCACAGAGATACTGCGAGAAAGATGGTTGGGTTGACTGCGTCTATCTGGACCTAAAATGGCTTTAGCAGCAGCAGTGGTAGGGGATGAGGGGAGGGAGTCAAGGGGTGGGGACAAGAGGGGTTAAGGGGGGGGGTGAAGAGGGGAAAAGGGTGGAAGGAGTGTGGGAAGAGACCGTCAGGTGTGGCCACGAACCCCTTCTATATAATTAAAAAAAAATTAAATTTTGCCCCGAGGGGCGAGTTTATTGGGCAGCGCCACTCCACTCATTCACACACTCACTCGGTGTGTCCACTCACACAGCGCCGTGTGTGAGTGGACACACCGCCATAGCAGCATGTAAAATACTCCCCAAAAGGATGAAAACCTGCTGGGTTGTTCATCATGTCACTTGTACCCAGACACAGCTGGAAAAGGTTCAAAGATTTGCCACCAGACTAGTACCCGAGCTGAGAGGTATGAGCTACGAGGAGAGACTACGGGAATTAAACCTCACTTCGCTGGAAGACAGAAGTGTTAGGGGGGACATGATCACCACATTCAAGATTCTCAAGGGAATTGATAGGGTAGATAAAGACAGGCTATTTAACACAAGGGGAACACGCACAAGGGGACACAGGTGGAAACTGAGCGCCCAAATGAGCCACATAGATATTAGAAAGAACTTTTTTAGTGTCAGAGTGGTTGACAAATGGAATGCATTAGGAAGTGATGTGATGGAGGCTGACTCCATACACAGTTTCAAGTGTAGATATGATAGAGCCCAATAGGCTCAGGAATCTGTACACCTGTTGATTGACGGTTGAGAGGCGGGACCAAAGAGCCAGAGCTCATCCCCCACACGCACAACTAGGTGAGTACAGCTGGGACTTGCTTAACTGTCTCAAGTGAACAGCTCCTCAAACAAGAAGATTAACATATGTCAACCCTTAAAAGCTTACGTTATATTGCGGGTGCAAAATGGGAGAATCTTTTAAGAACAGTATCAATATTTAACAAATAGTGTTTTCCTAATTCAAACAATGTGGGGTTTATTATTCTACACATACTTCTAATGTCTCTCAGGTGTTCACATTCACGTAGATAGTGGTCAAGGCGGTGTCCGTCACTCTCACCACAGATTCTGCAGCTTCGCTGATCAACTGTTGTTTCCATTCCGTATCTCCATGGATATTTGTATCCAAGATGGATTCTCGCTATTACTGATTCTCTCCTGCGTCCTCCTCCACTTTGTCCATAATGATTGGGATTGCCAGCTGC
The DNA here is from genome assembly GCF_040958095.1 of Procambarus clarkii. Lineage (NCBI taxonomy): Eukaryota > Metazoa > Arthropoda > Malacostraca > Decapoda > Cambaridae > Procambarus > Procambarus clarkii. The sequence continues at coordinate 13,860,666 of NC_091154.1, forward strand.
AACCATGTTGTACCATCGTACAGATTCACTGGTTTGTGCTTCTATCCTCCTTTCCTCAGTTACCTTGTCACGGTGATGTTGCCCGACAATACCTCTAATTTGTTGAAGAGTCTTGGGTATGAAGTATTCAATATGGTCTCCTTCAGCGCCTTCAACATCTGCTCGTTCATTCCCACATATTCCAACATGGGAGGGGATCCACAGAAACTTGACGACTCTTCCCTGATTGGTAAGTACTCTCACAACTCTTAATTTCAGCGACTATTGCAAGATTTTCTGCCCGATTTTTACTTAGGCTTTGCAGTGCTGCTTTCGAATCGGTGCAAATCACTGCACCATTAGTGTTTCGTTCAAGAAACCTTAACGTCATAACAATGGCAGTTAACTCTACTTGCGATGAAGAGGCATAGTTCTCAATACGTGCTTTTTCTTCATTTCTGCGTTGAAAAGCATTATCCTTAATTAGAGTGTATGCTGCACCAGCCCTGCCATTGACAGGGTTAGATGACCCGTCAGTGTAGATTTGATCTAGTTCATCTCCGGCTTCCTTATAAATTTCCTCGAGATACTTGTGCCTCATTTCTTGTGGTAACATGTGGGATTTTTTCATTGCCATTTCATTGATGATAATCTTGCACGAGTCATCCTCCCAGGGAGATAACCTCTCTACAGGCATGAGCTCACGGGGGCTTGCTCAAGCAGGTGAAGTTCTTCGAGGTAGCAGACTGATCTGTGATGCCATTTTTTGCTTCTCTTGTTTCCCCCTGAAAGTAGCACAGAACTCAGTTTTTTCTTAGCAATATCATTGTAATGAGGATCTCTGGCTATCCTAATTGCATGCTTAGCATTCAGCTCCTTAATTCTGCTTTTAACACTGGGGAGGGACAACTCCTCTTGTAGATTGGTCGTTTTGGAAGTTCTTGGAACTCCAAGAATGATTGTCATGGCTTCATTCTGAATGCTTTCGAGCCTTTTCATATCGCTTTGGGAGTAGATGCATGAAACTGGTGTTGCATAGTCTATGACGGAGCGCACATAGGCTATGTACATCATTTTAAGCACGGCAATAGAGGCTCCATGTCCATTCCAGGTCATAGCTTTCAGTGCCCTGAGTCGACTTTTGCATGTTCCTATGAGTTGTTGAGCTCCTCTTTCTTCCCCTTGTTAGAGCCGACAGTGACGCCAAGGTACCGATAGTGGTCAACCCATTCAAGTGTTACACCATTAATTTGTAGTTCTTCATTTTCTCCCCTCTTGTGATGAGAGTATGCTTTTGTCTTGTTTGTGGAGAGAGTGAAACCGAGCTCAATACATTTCCTTCCAAGGAGTTCAATGGACTGTTCAATTTTTCCCAAGGTGGGAGCTTGTATTAGAACATCATCTGCATATCCCACTTGTTGTGTTCCTTCCGGAAAATTAATATTTGCAATGGCGTTCATAAGTACATTGAATAGTGTAGGGCTTAAGACTCCGCCTTGGGGGGTCCCGAGTTCCATATTCATTGTTATGGAGACTGCTCCATTGAAGCAGACCTTGGCTTTCCTCCCTGTGAGGTAGTCTTCATCCCATTTCATGAGTCTCCCCCTTGACACCCATGTATGCAAGCTCGTCCAGGATCGCAATCCCCTGTGCTTTGTCGAAAGCTCATTTGATATCGACAAATACAGAGTACTTAGCTGTGTCATTAGCCAGGTAATTAACTTTACAATTTGCTGTGCTCCGTCCTTTAACAAATCCATTGACCCCCTCCCCTAACCTGCTTATTTTGTGCAACAGTCGGTTTAGAATGATCCTTTCAAGCATCTTGCAAGTGTATGAAATAAGACTGATAGGTCTGTAATTGCCAGGGTCATTGAGTTTCGGTATGGGAACAATTATTGCGTGTTTCCATTGTGTGGGCAGCACTCCACTTAGGAATGACTTGTTAAACAGGAGGAGTAGTGGATTCCCAGACACTTCACACAGTGCATTGAGTATGTCGTAGGTGACGCCATCTTCACCAGGTGCAGTACTTTTACCCTTTTTCATAGCGCCCCTTACTTCCTGGGCTGTGATTGGTTCCCCATATTCGTCATCACTAGACAGTGCTCTTGTTATCCTAATCCTTCTGTCATCATGTCGCAGGAGCTGTTCTTTGCATACTTCTGCAGGGAGGGAGGGGGAGGATGCTGCATCACTCCACTTGTGAATTAGTTCCTCAGTCTTACCCTGGGGGTCTTTGTGAGCCACAGGCCGGGCTCTGCCCCCCTTAGCTATCTGAATTTTTGCCCACATTTGTCTTGCAGATGTTTCCCGTCCAATAGAGCTAGTGAACTCAAGCCATTGTCTTTCCCGCTCTTTAATCTTCTCTTCCCTGGTGTTACGGCCCTATTGCCCTATTGGGTCGCAACTGATCTTCTCTGATGTTATTTGAGTTTGGGTGTCCGGCCCCAAGTTAGTAGTGGCTTTCAAGGGGTGTGTTCCGTAACGCAAGTAAATTAAAGGGGAAGGGATAAAAATGCACTAATTTAAATATATATTCACCACCACCAATAAATAAATATATAAACAGTCACTCGCTGGGGCTATAACTACACTTATGTACATTAACTTGTCTTCCTCTGAAGACACAGGATGCTCTACGGTGCTCAAGACGAGTAGCCCTGGTTCTCTTCTTGTGGCCTCACGATGAATCCTTCGATTCCCTAGGCGAATCTACCCTGGCCACAGGCCAGCCAAATCACAGTCTCACTGGGTGCACCGTCGTGGAGGCCTTCAACCACAAATCCAGCCTGTAGCTGGCAGGTTCCAATCAGCTCCGCTGTGTAGGCCCCTCCACGACCGATAGTAGGGTTGCGAGCCCTAGGCAGGAGCCTCGTGTGATCCCGCTGATCACTCTCCTCTATATAGCACCACAGTAGTCTCTTCCACCAGTCAACCCCCGGGTACAACGATTCCTCAACTCTGCCACGTCCTAGGCAGGCTAACACTCTCAGCAGTGTTCGTCCGGGAGTAACTCACAGCTTCTTCAGCAAACACGTGGAGAGACTTTGGCTGCCTTGGGTAGACTGCCCATCATCCAATCCAGCAGTCCCAGGTCGACTCTGTAATCAGACACGTCATCAGTACTAGGGACACCCTAGGGCACCTCACTTACAGGCTTAGACACAAACGCCCACCTATCCACTCCATAGATGGCGTTGCTGTCTAAGCGTCACCTCACCAGAGGTCAGCAGCGGCTATGTTATGAGCTGATCAAGACGGGAAACCAGCCCCTGTGGCCGGTATATCCTGTCCTCACTAGATGGTGCCGTCCATTTGGAGGGAGTTTCGGGAGCAGACTGGCAGATGGCGTTGTCGTCACTGCTCCGTGCTCGGACGCTGGACTCGGGTCCGTAACACCTGGCTACTTGACACAGTTTTAAACAGTTCTTGGTTGCTGTCAGTGGGATGTCTCCGGTACTCTCATCTCATGCTCCTAACATTTGCATTGAGCATCTTTATGTAGTCGTTCTCATACCATTTTATTTTCTTCTTCTGAGGGTTACTGCGGCGAGGCGTAGGGCGCGGAACTCTGAGACAGTGCTTAATGTGGTGATTAAGGTCATCAACAAATGTGTCAATGTCTTCTGGGATTTGGTATTCCGTGAACCAGTCACTCGTCCTGTTTATTCTATATAATTATAAATGTCTGTCTGTGGAGGTTGGTGGGGCGGGTTGGGACATGAGGGGAACAATAATAATATTAATTCATTGTGTCGGGGGACAGGAAGCCCGAGTGTATTCATACATGTTAGGTTTATATAAAGACCCCCCTACCCCCCCAAGGTGGCATTACTAACCCCGCCCAGGAAGCAACCCCACAAGCTGACTACCTACTTACTCCTGGGTGAACAGAGGCACTAGGTGAAAGGAAGTGTGCCCAACCATTTCTGTCCTGCACGGGATTAAAACCCAGAATTCTCGAGTGTGCGTCGAGAACGATCCCGAACCTGAGAAATATGGGAGAGACGACATGGAGGAGGGAGAGAGGGGGGGGGGGGGTAGGAAAGGGGGAGCGAGGGGAGGGGGTAGGGAAGGGGGAGAGAGGGGAGGGGGTAGGGAAGGGGGAGAGAGGGGAGGGGGTAGGAAAGGGGGAGCGAGGGGAGGGGGTAGGGAAGGGGGAGAGAGGGGAGGGGGTAGGGAAGGGGGAGAGAGGGGAGGGGGTAGGGAAGGGGGAGAGAGGGGAGGGGGTAGGGAAGGGGGAGCGAGGGGAGGGGGTAGGGAAGGGGGAGAGAGGGGAGGGGGTAGGGAAGGGGGAGAGAGGGGAGGGGGTAGGAAAGGGGGAGCGAGGGGAGGGGGTAGGGAAGGGGGAGAGAGGGGAGGGGGTAGGGAAGGGGGAGAGAGGGGAGGGGGTAGGGAAGGGGGAGAGAGGGGAGGGGGTAGGGAAGGGGGAGAGAGGGGAGGGGGTAGGGAAGGGGGAGAGAGGGGAGGGGGTAGGGAAGGGGGAGCGAGGGGAGGGGGTAGGGAAGGGGGAGCGAGGGGAGGGGGTAGGAAAGGGGGAGCGAGGGGAGGGGGTAGGAAAGGGGGAGCGAGGGGAGGGGGTAGGGAAGGGGGAGAGAGGGGAGGGGGTAGGGAAGGGGGAGAGAGGGGAGGGGGTAGGGAAGGGGGAGCGAGGGGAGGGGGTAGGAAAGGGGGAGCGAGGGGAGGGGGTAGGAAAGGGGGAGCGAGGGGAGGGGGTAGGAAAGGGGGAGCGAGGGGAGGGGGTAGGAAAGGGGGAGCGAGGGGAGGGGGTAGGAAAGGGGGAGCGAGGGGAGGGGGTAGGGAAGGGGTAAAGAGAGGGAGAGAGGGGAAAGTGGGAAGAGGGGGAAGGAAGAGGGGAATATGGGGAGTCACTCTTAAAAACCTTTAAGAGTGAATGTCATTCTGAAACTGGAGGCCAGATGCCCGCTGGCCCCAATACCTCGTCTGGAAGTTTGGGGCCAGATGCTTGGGGCCAGCTTCAACAGACACTTCGGGCATCTGGCCTCCAGTTTGGGGCCAGATGCTTGGGGCCAGCTCCAACAGACACTTCGGGCATCTGGCCTCCAGTTTGGGGCCAGATGCTTGGGGCCAGCTCCAACAGACACTTCGGGCATCTGGCCTCCAGTTTGGGGCCAGATGCTTGGGGCCAGCTCCAACAGACACTTCGGGCATCTGGCCTCCAGTTTGGGGCCAGATGCTTGGGGCCAGATGTTTGGGGCCAGATGCTTGGGGCCAGATGATTGGGGCCAGATGCTTGGGGCCAGATGTTTGGGGCCAGATGCTTGGGGCCAGCTTCAACAGACACTTCGGGCATCTGGCTTCCAGTTTGGGGCCAGATGCTTGGGGCCAGATGTTTGGGGCCAGATGCTTGGGGCCAGCTTTAACAGACACTTGGGGCATCTGGCCTTCAGTTTGGGGCCAGATGCTTGGGGCCAGCTCCAACAGACACTTCGGGCATCTGGCTTCCAGTTTGGGGCCAGATGCTTGGGGCCAGATGTTTGGGGCCAGATGCTTGGGGCCAGATGATTGGGGCCAGATGCTTGGGGCCAGATGTTTGGGGCCAGATGTCTGGGGCCAGATGATTGGGGCCAGATGTTTGGGGCCAGATGTTTGGGGCCAGATGTTTGGGGCCAGATGCTTGGGGCCAGATGTTTGGGGCCAGATGTTTGGGGCCAGATGTTTGGGGCCAGCTTTAACAGACACTTGGAGCATCTGGCCTCCAGTTTGGGGCCAGATGCTTGGGGCCAGCTTTAACAGACACTTGGAGCATCTGGCCTCCAGTTTGGGGCCAGATGCTTGGGGCCAGATGCTTGGGGCCAGCTTTAACAGACACTTGGAGCATCTGGCCTCCAGTTTGGGGCCAGATGTTTGGGGCCAGCTTTAACAGACACTTGGGGCATCTGGCCTCCAGTTTGGGGCCAGATGCTTGGGGCCAGCTTTAACAGACACTTGGGGCATCTGGCCTCCAGTTTGGGGCCAGATGCTTGGGGCCAGATGCTTGGGGCCAGCTTTAACAGACACTTGGGGCATCTGGCCTCCAGTTTGGGGCCAGATGCTTGGGGCCAGATGCTTGGGGCCAGATGCTTGGGGCCAGATGTTTGGGGCCAGCTTTAACAGACACTTGGGGCATCTGGCCTTCAGTTTGGGGCCAGATACTTGGAGCTTCAACAAACTTTGCAGGGTGATGTGTAACTGTATGGGGAGTGTCATAGGGTGGTTGTGGACGACCCCCGTGCCCCCCCTTAAAGTAGGATTGGCTTCTATTGTGACAACCAACAAGTCCTATGAAGCATGACATGTGGCTTCACTGTCCATAGAGTGTCTTCAACTTATTACAATATTATCAATGTTGAGTCAACGTTGATAACATTGATGCAACTTCAATCACATTGATGCAATATGGATAATGTTGACATAATGTAAATTCAACATTACTCAAACATGTTTCACCCACTGGGAGAGAGGATGGCTAGGTTAACGAGAGAGGGAACAGGAGAGAGGGAGAGAGGGAGGGAGGGAAAATGTGCGAAGAGGGAGAGACAGAATGGGAAAGAGAAAGATACAGTTAGAGATATATAGAGATATATCAGAAAACTCTTTACCTCTGAAGGATTCGAACCCAGACAGCCAGGGCTCCATGCCCTTTGGCGTGTCCAGTTCTGTTACCACTAGACCACACTGACTGTACAAAAGAACTGGAAGTCTTAACCCAATTCCTGACAGCTCTCAGTGACCATTTTGGGCTCAGGTATATTATCAGATCACTTCATCATGCTGGGCCACGCGAGTATTATTTGTGCTTCAAGCTTCAATAGTCCCCAATGGGACCATTCATGACCCATTGGTCACCAGTGGGACCATTCATGACCCATTGGTCCCCAGTGGGACCATTCATGACCCATTGGTCCCCAGTGGGACCATTCAAGACCCATTGGTCCCCAGTGGGACCATTCAAGACCCATTGGTCCCGAGTGGGACCATTCATGACCCATTGGTCCCCAGTGGGACCATTCAAGACCCATTGGTTCCCAGTGGGACCATTCATGACCCATTGGTCCCCAGTGGGACCATTCATGACCCATTGGTCCCCAGTGGGACCATTCAAGACCCATTGGTCCCCAGTGGGACCATTCATGACCCATTGGTCCCCAGTGGGACCATTCAAGACCCATTGGTCCCCAATGACACCATTCAAGACCCATTGGTCCCCAGTGGGACCATTCAAGACCCATTGGTCCCCAGTGGGACCATTCAAGACCCATTGGTCCCCAGTGGGACCATTCAAGACTCATTGGTCCCCAGTGGGACCATTCAAGACCCATTGGTCCCCAGTGGGACCATTCAAGACCCATTGGTCCCCAGTGGGACCATTCAAGACCCATTGGTCCCCAGTGGGACCATTCAAGACCCATTGGTCCCCAGTGGGACCATTCAAGACCCATTGGTCCCCAGTGGGACCATTCAAGACCCATTGGTCCCCAGTGGGACCATTCAAGACCCATTGGTCCCCAGTGGGACCATTCAAGACCCATTGGTCCCCAGTGGGACCATTCAAGACCCATTGGTCCCCAGTGGGACCATTCAAGACCCATTGGTCCCCAGTGGGACCATTCAAGACCCATTGGTCCCCAGTGGGACTATTCAAGACCCATTGGTCCCCAGTGGGACCATTCAAGACCCATTGGTCCCCAGTGGGACCATTCAAGACCCATTGGTCCCCAGTGGGACCATTCAAGACCCATTGGTCCCCAGTGGGACCATTCAAGACCCATTGGTCCCCAGTGGGACCATTCAAGACCCATTGGTCCCCAGTGGGACCATTCAAGACCCATTGGTCCCCAGTGGGACCATTCAAGACCCATTGGTCCCCAGTGGGACCATTCAAGACCCATTGGTCCCCAGTGGGACCATTCAAGACCCATTTGTCCCCAATGGCACCATTCAAGACCCATTGGTCCCCAGTGGGACCATTCAAGACCCATTGGTCCCCAGTGGGACCATTCAAGACCCATTTGTCCCCAATGGCACCATTCAAGACCCATTGGTCCCCAGTGGGACCATTCAAGACCCATTGGTCCCCAGTGGGACCATTCAAGACTCATTGGTCCCCAGTGGCAATGGAAGAGATGTTGGGAATTGGGATAAGGGTCAGACGACTTCCAATTCTGTCATACAGTCAGTGTGGTCTAGTGGTAACAGTGCTGGACACACCAAGGGGCATGGAGCCCTGGCTGTCCGGGTTCGAATCCTTCAGGGGTAAAGTTCTCTGATGCATGTTAGCTTGGGGACCATTCAAATTTGATGCACATAGAGAGAGATATAGTAAAGATCAACTTTATAATCTATAAAATTATAGATATAATTTGAGATAGAGAGCCAGGCATGTATATCATTACAGTAATACAGTGTGTATATTTATGTGAGCAGAGCGCCAGGCATATATATCATTACAGTAATGTAATGTGTATATTTATGTGAGCAGAGCGCCAGGCATGTATATCATTACAGTAATACAGTGTGTATGTTAATGTGAGCAGAGAGCCAGGCATATATATCATTACAGTATTGTAGTGTGTACATTTATGTGAGCAGAGCGCCAGGCATATATATCATTACACTAATGTAATGTGTATATTTATGTGAGCAGAGAGCCAGGCATGTATATCATTACAGTAATGTAGTGTGTATATTATATGTGAGCAGAGAGCCAGGCATGTATATCATTACAGTAATATAGTGTGTATATTTATGTGAGCAGAGAGCCAGGCATGTATATCATTACACTAATGCTGTGTGTATATTATATGTGAGCAGAGCCAGGCATGTATATCATTACAATAATGTAGTGTGTATATTTATGTGAGCAGAGAGCCAGGCATATATATCATTACACTAATGCTGTGTGTATACTAATGTGAGCAGCTTCGTGGCCAAGGAGGTGGGAGAACATGTGTGGATGGGGTTGACGCCAGTGTCAGTAACTGGATGCGTTACGTCAACTGCTCCACCAGCCAGATGGAGGCAAACCTCGCCGCCTTCCAGTACAAGAGACAGATTTACTACAAGACTAAAGGCAAAATAAACAGGTAATACTAGACATCTTTTTGCCCATAGTGGCTTAGTGTATATTTATTTAACTGTTTATGTGGCTTTACTACAAGCCAGGTGGACTAAATGGTTATATTATGGCTTTACTACAAGCCAGGTGGACTAAATGGTTATATTGTGGCTTTACTACAAGCCAGGTGGACTAAATGGTTATACTGTGGCTTTACTACAAGCCAGGTGGACTAAATGGTTATATTGTGGCTTTACTACAAGCCAGGTGGACTAAATGGTTATATTGTGGCTTTACAACAACCCAGGTGGACTAAATGGTTATATTGTGGCTTTACAACAACCCAGGTGGACTAAATGGTTATATTGTGGCTTTACTACAAGCCAGGTGGACTAAATGGTTATATTGTGGCTTTACTACAAGCCAGGTGGACTAAATGGTTATACCCCCTCCCTGCCCATCCCATTGTTGTCGTGAGGGGGCTTGGTGGGCGGCTGCCAGAGTGTGATGCTCCACGGGTCAGTCCTCTGTCCTTTTGTAGCCTTCTGCTCCTGCTGCTGTCCTCACAAATTATGCTGGACAACTTTTCCTTATGTTTCGTTTTTCTCCCCCCCCCCCTTCTTCTCCTTTCTAATTGTAATTTCTCGCCGACCTTTTGCCTGTTTTGATTATTCTTTCGGCCATCTTTTGTTTTGACGCCCGGGTGTTTGAGGAGGCATACTCTTGCACCCGTAGAACTGTAGTACCCAATGTCTCGAGCGAGGGGGGGGGGGGGTCCTTTTATTGTTAATCCTCCTTTCGTTGCTGAACCCGATCTCGACGGACTGATGGTTCTTAAGACAACATTTGTGGGGTGTATACTCACGATGCACCCATGGGGAGCCCCCGGCATAATCAGCAACATGTCTCTTGTTGGGTGCCCTGCCTCTTAATTGTTGCTCCTTGATGGGTGTGAGGGCACATTCGTGAGTTAAAGTATTACTTCTTGTTTCCATGTCGCTGAATACTGTTCCTCTTATAACTTCTCAGGCTCGTGGGGTGGGCGACCAAGCCCCCAGAGTCGGAATGTGTTGGAAGACCGAGCTCTGTAGTCCCCGCTACATTGGGCTCCGACCTAGCTTCTCCTTTGACCCTCCTGACTACTATCCCAGCTCCCCTCACTCCTCTGTGATTGGGTCGAGCCATACGCCCCCATCGGTGACCACCACGTCCCCTAACGTGGCTCAGACCCTCATTGTAAATACTGCACCTTTTAACCTCACTCTCTCTGGGGGTTCTCAACGCCGACCCCACCACGGCTGCACTCGCACGATTCCTCCCATACTAATCCGTACCAAGCCTTGTTTGGTCCTGTTTCGTGGCCAAAATATTTTGATCTCCCTCTGGATTCTACACCTCCTGACGATTTCTCACTCCATAAATACCTTGTTGATTCGGTGGATGCCTCTGTTAATTTTAACCCCATACATTTAGATACATGTGTCGCTGCTCCTTCTCAGGATGCAGCTACCCACTTACCTGCATTGTCCTGCATTGGAGAGACCCCTGTTCGGGTCTCCAAAAACGCTCGGTTAAATGCCAGTGTTGGCACTGTTCTCCTTCCACACCATGTTGCAATTGGTGTTACAGACCTAAAAGACTGCCATGAGGATATTAAACATACCCTAGAACTCCAAGGCCATTCTGTCCTCCAGGTAGACACGTTCACTCGACCCCCTCGTGGTCATCCCCGTCAGCCCCTTCGAGTTGTGAAAATCACCTTTGATAGTAGGGCCCGTCCGCCCTCTATAATTCTTGCTGGTGCCAGATGCTCCGTTCAGGAGCACATTCCCTCTCCTAGACTTTGCAATAAGTGCTGGAAGTTCGGGCATGGTGTCCTCAAATGCTTAAGTACTGTGTATCTATGTTCCATGTGTGGGGCCGATGATCACTAAGTCTGAGTGCACTTCCCAAGCTCCATGCCTCAATTGCAGCGAGACCCAGCCTACCTTCTCCCGCTCGTGTATACACTATAAATTTGAGGAAGCCGTCCTCAACTTGAAACACCAGGATCGTCTGCTTTTTCCTGAAGCGAGACACCAAGTTCTCCATCTCACCCGTTTTGCTGGCGTATCCTTTGCTCGCATGTTGCATTCTACCTCTCCTCGTCCTTCCCACCTTACTCAGTCTCACAACTGCTTCCAGTCCTTAGACCCGAACACGCCCTCCTCCACCTCCTCTGTTCCCTTACGTTCTGTCCCGAAGGGGCCCCCTCCTAGTTCTCTATCTGAAGTTTTCCCGCTTCTTACCCAGTCTGCCATGTCTCCTGTGTCTTCTTTCCCTTCTTTCCCCAATCCTCCTTCCTACCCCTCCCCCTAGTCTCTTGGCCCTCCACACTGCCTGTCTGTCCAGGCTGATGTCCATCATCCTCCCAGCAATCTTCATGTTGTTCACTTCCGTTCATCTTCTCCCATTGAGACAATTGAGTCTATCACCCAGTACGTTGTTGCTGGAACACCTGTCTCTGAGTCAGAAACGAAAGCCTTTCTCCTCGCCTTCGTCCTCCTCCTCCTCTGACTCTCTCGCTCCGTCCCCTTCCATTTCAGTGGTCAGGCCCCCTGTCTCAGCAATGGAGATTTCTTTAGCTTCTGATTCCCTCTCAGTTGCTGCCCCTATTGAGGTGCGCTCCCTTGTTTCAGCCCCCTTCTCCATGCAAGACCGTGCAAGATATCGAAGACAGTAGCGATCACAGTGGTCCTGGAGATATAGGAAGCCAGTGTCAGCTCATCAGATCGTCGACATAAAGAGCGGAGAAGATGGCAGAAGGGAGGGATTAAAGAAGATCATTGACGGCAACCAGAAAAAGAGTAGTGCTTAGAACACTACCTTGTGGTACACCTTCCTGTTGCTGAAAAGAGGCAGAAAGAGTGGTACCAAGCATGACTCGAGAGGAACGAGGAGAGAGGAAGCTTTGGAGGAAGAGAGGGAGATTACCACGAAGGCCAAAAGAACGAAGTTGAGACAATATATCTCCAGGTTGTGTCATAAGCCTTTTCCACGTCAAAGAGGACAGCAACAACGGAGGTCTTCGCAGCAAAAACAGTACGAATATAGACCTCCAAGTTCACCAGGACATCAGTTGTGCTGCGGCACTTGCGGAAACCAAATTGAGAAGGGGAGAGGTGGTAATGGTGTTCCATGAACCACATCAGACGGACATTTACCATAAGCTCAAAGAGTTTGCAGACACAACTCATGAGGACAATAGGGCGGAAGTCCTTAGGGGATGTCCAGAGAGACCCTGGTTTCCGAATAGGAAGTACAACGGCATCGAGCCAATTCTCAGGGACTGACAAGGACTCCCAGACCTGTTATACAGACTCAGTAAATACTGAGACGTGCAAGGAGGGAGATGGCGAAGCATCTCATAATGAATGTCATCCAAGCACTGGTGCCATAGAACCACAGAGGGCCAGGGCAGACTGAAGTTCAGAGAGAGAAGTGATCGTTATAGGGAAGGCGGACGAGTGTGGAAATCTAAGGGACGAGATTCAAGAACGGGCTTACAAAGAAGGAAGGATTGAGGAAAATGAGAACCAGAGCTAACAGAAGAAAAGTGGGAACCCAGTTCGGTCGTGACCTGCACTGGGTCCGCCACAAGAGTACCACAGAAGTGAAGAACCGGCGAGATATCTGGAACAAACTTACCCGCAATCTTGTGGATCTTCTTCCAGATCTCCGGTAGGGGAGTAACGGACGTAATGGTGGAAACGTAAGATTTCCAACGCAAATGCTTAGCTGTACGGATGGTCCTACGGGCCACTGCACTTGCTTTCCAAAACAAAATAAAAGAATCAGCCGTCTGTCGGCGTCTGTGTTTCTTCCAGGCTGCACGCTTACAGCAAACAGCCCGAGCACACTCCGCATTGCACCAGGGAACACACTTCCGCGTGCCCCGGGAGGTAGAGCGAGGAATAGAGCGGACGGCAGCGTCAAAGACGGTGTCATGAAATAGGAGGAGGGCTCGAGGGTTAGGCAGAGTGGAGAGGTCAGTTGAGAGTAGCACGGTGGGTGAATAGGTTCCATTCAGCCTTGGCAAACTGCCACCTAGGGAAGGAGAGAGAAGGGTGAAAAGAGAAATAGGTAACAAGGATGGTGAAATGGTCACTGTTATAGAGGTCATCAAGAACCCGCCACGTGAAATCTAAGTAAAGGGACGACAAGCAGAGAGAATGATCAAGATCGGAAAGGGTACGAGTGCAGGAGTCAACATGAATGGGTTCACCAGAATTCAAAAGAGACAGGGAAGAAGAGAGGACGAACGGTTCGAGAAGGCGGCCTCGGGTATTTGTCAAAACATCACCCCAGAGGGTATGTCGACAGTTGAAGTCACCCAACAGGAGCACAGGCTCTGGCAAGGAGTCCAGTAGGTGCTTAAGATCAGGAAGGGAAATTAGGACATTTGTTGGGGAGATAAATGGAACAGACCGTATAGCATTTACTCACAAAGACACGGGCTGCAGAACATTGGATAGGTAATTGAAAAAGTAGGGGGACGAAGTACGAATCAAGAGAGTAGTAGAGTTATGGGCCCCAGCAAGAGCTGGGGGGCGGGAGCGGAGAGAAAGGAATAACCTGGAAAGTGACCAGGTGAAAGTGACAAAGCGGTGAAAACTGTGTAATCAGAAGTTGGAGTTCATGAAAATTGGCATTAAAGCCACGAATATTCCAATGAAGAATAGACATTGTCAAAAGGAGAGAGGACAGCAATAGAGAACAATGAAGAAACAAAGGCAAAGAATGAAGCATATTAAAGAATCTCAGGATCAGGATCAGTGAAATCAGGGTTAGAGAGCATAGGTAACCCTAGTAAGAATGGAGTTAAGGGAGTGGGAGGACAGATTTTAGGTGGACGGACAGGGTCCGGAGGAGGAGACAACCGAGAGGAGCTGTGAAGGACAGCAGGAGGGGGGGGGGGGGAGAAACCGGGGAGCACACCTCAGCAAAGGCAGCAACCTAGAGGGAAGCGGGGCTAAAGAAACCTCTATAGCTGGGACTGGGGGGCCCGACTACCAAAACGGGACGGGACTTGGTCCCCACACATGGGACATAGAAACACACAGTACTTGTGCATTTGAGGGCACCATGCCCGAACTTCCAGCACTTATTACAAAGTCTAGGAGAGGGAATGTACTCCTGAACGGAGCATCTGGCACCAGCAAGAATGACACAGGACGGAAGGGTCCTACTATCAAAGATGAGTTTCACAACTCGAAGGGGCTGACGGCGCCGACCATGAGGAGGTCGAGTGAACGTGTCCACCTGGAGGACAGGATGGCCTTGGGCTTCGAGGATATGTTTAATATCCTCATGGCAGTCTTTTAGGTCCCTAACACCAGTTGCAACATGGTGCGGGAGGAGAACAGTGCCAACACTGGCATTTAACCGAGCTTTTTTGGAGACCTGAACAGGGTCTCCCGAAATACTGGACAATGCTGCTAAGCTGGTAGCTGCATCCTGAGAACGAGCAGCGACAACACGTGTACTGATATGGGTGGGGTTAAAAGTAACAGAGGCATCCACCGAATCAGCAAGGTGTTTATGAAGAGAGAAATCGTCAGGAAGTGTAGAATCCAGATGGTTAAGATCAAAGTATTTAGCATTTGGTCCCACATAGCGGGACCAAATAAGACATGGTAGAGACGGAGCTGTGCCATGGGACGAGGTGGTCACCAATGGGGGCTTGGGACTCGAACCTACCACAGAGGAGGGAGGGGAGTGGGGGGGGGGAGTAGTCTGGTCTGGGCCCAATGTAGCGGGGGCTACAGAACCCGGTCTTCCATCACAGTCCGACACAGGGTCCTGGTCGCCCATCCCAGGAGCCTGGGTAATAGAGGTCATATCAATATCCATGTCGTGTATTTTAGAAAGGTCTGGGGCCTAGAACCAAGGAAAACCACCTACCAGGGCAGCCAGGGACGCCAAGCATGGGCCAGTGCAGGAAGGTGTGCATCGTTCCAGTGGTGCTCCCCTTTTTAACAGGGGAGTCCTACTGCTTCGTCCATTCTCCTAAACTGGTTCAAAGACCTCATTCTCCCTATTGCCCCAGCCTGGACACTCAGACATCCACTTAGAGCAGTACCTCATGGTCGACCCCTCCAGCGGGCGGTCCGGTGACTCACAAGGACCCTACGCTTGTGTTCATTCGCACGTACAACCCCCAAAGAGGGGCAGGAAAGGGGGCTGGGGCACCCCTCACCGGTCCCAGAGAGGTGAGGGGGGCTGGGGCACCCCTCACCGGTCCCAGAGAGGTGAGCGTGAGCCCCTCACCACGACAAGGAGACACAGTGGAGGGAGGGAAATAGAAAGTATCCCAGTATTTTATTCAACATTACTTATTCATTAATTTATTTGCAATAATTCAGTTAGGACACCTTGCATGTCATGTGACCCCCGTGGGAGCCAAACGATGCTGTGTTTAATTTTTCTATGTTTTCTTTGTCAGCTGTGAATAATGATCTGTATCCAGGACTCAAACATTGAGAATGACAGTTGTGTCTCATCACAACAGTGGTCAACTTTATCACAACATCTCGAGTCATTCTCAGTTTCTCAGTGGTAGAGGATCTGATACAACTCATTAATCATGCTGATGTTTGAGACATAATCCAAACACTGTCATTTGACTCTCAGTGGGATGGCACCAAACATTTCTTACAACCAAACTTCACTTGACTCTCCTACAAACCTCAACCAACCTATTACCTGCAGAATGTAATGCATGTATCAATTGTTATAGAGGTGCAGAGCTAATGGTGTGGTATGGAGACGAATATGCCTCGGAACTGGGTTTGTCCAGAGAAGTTTTCCAGTGGTGTTCAGGTGACACACTTAAAGGTAAGCTTTATGGTGCTTTATATATTTCAATACTTCTTAAGTATTAATATTTCACAGTGGTAATGAAGTTCTCGACTTAGTTGAAGATCCCAGGTACGATCGCAGAGCAGGACAAATGGTTTGGCACGTTTCCTTTCACCTTATGTCTCTGTTTACCTAGCAGTAAATAGGTACCTGGGAGTTAGGTACCTGGTGAATATTACATCCAGTATAGACGGAACATTCCCTTCCCTCATTCTTGTGGCATACTTAGCGTGATGATACACGAATGTCTCCAGAATGAGGTTTACAAATTTGCCTGTCCAAATGTCCTATGTTCTTTCTTCGTAGGCCTCCCAGTCTATTGCTTTTGAGTTGAAGTTCCCCAGTACCAAAAGTCGTGATTTATGTTTATCTGCTTTTACTATAATCTCTCTCATGAGCATTATGAGGTAATCTTGTTTGTCATGTAGTTCCTCCTTTGTCTATGTGTTGCTGGCTGCTGGGCTGTAAACATTTACGATTATCAGTTTATCATCCTGATTCTAAACGTGCACTGCCATAATGTCAACTTCTCGAGGGGTTTTGGTTATTAACTCTCTTACCTTCAGGTGTTCTTTCATAAGCACAGCCACTCCTGCCCCCTTCCTAGTTTTCCTGTCACGTCTCCAAACTGTGTAACCCCCTTGGGAATCCAACCTCATTTAAAGTATTTTCTTCAAGTAAGTAATTATCTAAAGAAGTCTCCAAGCCGGGAAGGCTATGTAGCACCGTTAAATGTGTGGATATTCAAAACGTGGTAAATATCACTAAGGATGCCAATACAAGAACAAAGCGCATAAGGTGAACAATAACAAAGGTATCCGATTCACCAAGGATTCTATTGAGGGACGGGTGACTGCGAGGGACAGTCGGAAAGCAAGACACACCCACATTCTGGAAGCCAGGACATTCAACAAGGATATGCACAACTGTCAGAAGGACAATGCAGTTTGGACAATAAGGAGCAGAGCGGTGCTCCATTAAGTGCCTGTGAGCTGAACGTTTATGGATAATAAGTAACCTCGCCAGAGCCGTTTCCCACTGCCGGTTATGGGAGTAGGAGGAAGGCCAAGAGGACATGCTACCCTTAAGAGCATACAGCTTGTTACCAGTAACAGAGGACCAGTGAACCTGTCAAAGGGGCACGGATTGAGGTAAATAACTGGGTAAAACTCAAAATAAGAAATACTTTTGCGGGGAAATGGCACAAGTGCGGATAGCCTCCTTCACGGCAGCATCCGAATGTTCATTTAAGTTAACACCAATATGGCTGGAAACCCAGCAAAACTCCACTGTCTTAAATCTGTAAGATGAAACAGATAAGAATAAGAAACAGATAAGAAAAAGCCAATATTGAATTTTGAAATCCCGCACTCGCACCCTCTCAAAGGAGTGTGTGCGAGTGCGGGAGTCAACATGGGCGGCCTCACCAAAATTCAGAAGAGACAGAGAAGAAGAGAGGACAAACAGTTCAAGAAGGCGGCCCCGGGTGTTTGTTAGAGCATCACCCCAGAGGGAATGTCGACAGTTGAAGTCACCCAACAGCAGCACCGGCTCCGGCAAGGAGTCCAGGAGGTCCTTAAGATCAGGGAGAGAAATGTAATGGACTGTATACCATTTAGTAACAAAGACACAAGGCTGCAGAACAATGGATAGGCAATTGAAAAAGTATTAGGATGAAGGAATATCATTACTGATGAAGAGCAGTAGAGTTATGGGCCCCAGCAAAAACCTGAGGAGATAAAAGAGAAGAATACCCTGGGAAGTGACCAGGACCAGCACCAAGCACCGGCTCCTGGAGACACACACCAAGCACCGGCTCCTGGAGACACACACCAAGCACCGGCTCCTGGAGACACACACCAAGCACAGGCTCCTGGAGACACACACCAAGCACCGGCTCCTGGAGACACACACCAAGCACAGGCTCCTGGAGACACACACCAAGCACCGGCTCCTGGAGACACACACCAAGCACCGGCTCCTGGAGACACACACCAAGCACAGGCTCCTGGAGACACGCACCAAGCACCGGCTCCTGGAGACACGCACCAAGCACCGGCTCCTGGAGACACACACCAAGCACCGGCTCCTGGAGACACGCACCAAGCACCGGCTCCTGGAGACACGCACCAAGCACCGGCTCCTGGAGACACACACCAAGCACCGGCTCCTGGAGACACGCACCAAGCACCGGCTCCTGGAGACACGCACCAAGCACCGGCTCCTGGAGACACACACCAAGCACCGGCTCCTGGAGACACACACCAAGCACAGGCTCCTGGAGACACACACCAAGCACCGGCTCCTGGAGATCATCCTGTACTGTGATCATCCTGTGGACGCTGGGTAGTTTGTGTACTGTGATCATCCTGTGGACGGTGGGTAGTTTGTGTACTGTGATCATCCTGTGGACGGTGGGTAGTTTGTGTACTGTGATCATCCTGTGGACGGTGGGTAGTTTGTGTACTGTGATCATCCTGTGGACGGTGGGTAGTTTGTGTACTGTGATCATCCTGTGGACGGTGGGTAGTTTGTGTACTGTGATCATCCTGTGGACGATGGGTAGTTTGTGTACTGTGATCATCCTGTGGACGGTGGGTAGTTTGACCACTGTGATCATCCTGTGGACGGTGGGTAGTTTGTGTACTGTGATCATCCTGTGGACGGTGGGTAGTTTGTGTACTGTGATCATCCTGTGGACGGTGGGTAGTTTGTGTACTGTGATCATCCTGTGGACGGTGGGTAGTTTGTGTACTGTGATCATCCTGTGGACGGTGGGTAGTTTGTGTACTGTGATCATCCTGTGGACGGTGGGTAGTTTGTGTACTGTGATCATCCTGTGGACGGTGGGTAGTTTGTGTACTGTGATCATCCTGTGGACGGTGGGTAGTTTGTGTACTGTGATCATCCTGTGGACGGTGGGTAGTTTGTGTACTGTGATCATCCTGTGGACGGTGGGTAGTTTGACCACTGTGATCATCCTGTGGACGGTGGGTAGTTTGACCACTGTGATCATCCTGTGGACGGTGGGTAGTTTGTGTACTGTGATCATCCTGTGGACGGTGGGTAGTTTGACCACTGTGATCATCCTGTGGATGGTGGGTAGTTTGACCACTGTGATCATCCTGTGGACGGTGGGTAGTTTGTGTACTATGATCATCCTGTGGACGGTGGGTAGTTTGACCACTGTGATCATCCTGTGGACGGTGGGTAGTTTGACCACTGTGATCATCCCGTGGACGGTGGGTAGTTTGACCACTGTGATCATCCTGTGGACGGTGGGTAGTTTGACCACTGTGATCATCCCGTGGACGGTGGGTAGTTTGTGTACTGTGATCATCCTGTGGACGGTGGGTAGTTTGTGTACTGTGATCATCCTGTGGACGGTGGGTAGTTTGTGTACTGTGATCATCCTGTGGACGGTGGGTAGTTTGTGTACTGTGATCATCCTGTGGATGGTGGGTAGTTTGTGTACTGTGATCATCCTGTGGACGGTGGGTAGTTTGTGTACTGTGATCATCCTGTGGACGGTGGGTAGTTTGACCACTGTGATCATCCTGTGGACGGTGGGTAGTTTGTGTACTGTGATCATCCTGTGGACAGTGGGTAGTTTGACCACTGTGATCATCCTGTGGGCGGTGGGTAGTTTGTGTACTGTGATCATCCTGTGGACGGTGGGTAGTTTGTGTACGGTGATCATCCTGTGGACGGTGGGTATTTTGTGTACTGTGATCATCCTGTGGATGGTGGGTAGTTTGACCACTGTGATCATCCTGTGGATGGTGGGTAGTTTGACCACTGTGATCATCCTGTGTACGGTGGGTAGTTTGTGTACTGTGATCATCCTGTGGACGGTGGGTAGTTTGTGTACTGTGATCATCCTGTGGACGGTGGGTAGTTTGTGTACTGTGATCATCCTGTGGACGGTGGGTAGTTTGTGTACTGTGATCATCCTGTGGACGGTGGGTAGTTTGTGTACTGTGATCATCCTGTGGATGGTGGGTAGTTTGTGTACTGTGATCATCCTGTGGACGGTGGGTAGTTTGTGTACTGTGATCATCCTGTGGACGGTGGGTAGTTTGACCACTGTGATCATCCTGTGGACGGTGGGTAGTTTGTGTACTGTGATCATCCTGTGGACGGTGGGTAGTTTGACCACTGTGATCATCCTGTGGACGGTGGGTAGTTTGACCACTGTGATCATCCTGTGGACGGTGGGTAGTTTGACCACTGTGATCATCCTGTGGACGGTGGGTAGTTTGTGTACTGTGATCATCCTGTGGATGGTGGGTAGTTTGTGTACTGTGATCATCCTGTGGACGGTGGGTAGTTTGTGTACTGTGATCATCCTGTGGACGGTGGGTAGTTTGTGTACTGTGATCATCCTGTGGACGGTGGGTAGTTTGTGTACTGTGATCATCCTGTGGACGGTGGGTAGTTTGTGTACTGTGATCATCCTGTGGACGGTGGGTAGTTTGTGTACTGTGATCATCCTGTGGACGGTGGGTAGTTTGTGTACTGTGATCATCCTGTGGACGGTGGGTAGTTTGTGTACTGTGATCATCCTGTGGACGGTGGGTAGTTTGTGTACTGTGATCATCCTGTGGACGGTGGGTAGTTTGTGTACTGTGATCATCCTGTGGACGGTGGGTAGTTTGTGTACTGTGATCATCCTGTGGACGGTGGATAGTTTGTGTACTGTGATCATCCTGTGGACGGTGGGTAGTTGGACCACTGTGATCATCCTGTGGACGGTGGGTAGTTTGTGTATTGTGATCATCCTGTGGACGGTGGGTAGTTTGACCACTGTGATCATCCTGTGGACGGTGGGTAGTTTGACCACTGATCATCCTGAGGACGGTGGGTAGTTTGACCACTGTGATCATCCTGTGGACGGTGGGTAGTTTGACCACTGTGATCATCCTGTGGACGGTGGGTAGTTTGACCACTGTGATCATCCTGTGGACGGTGGGTAGTTTGTGTACTGTGATCATCCTGTGGATGGTGGGTAGTTTGACCACTGTGATCATCCTGTGGACGGTGGGTAGTTTGTGTACTGTGATCATCCTGTGGACGGTGGGTAGTTTGACCACTGTGATCATCCTGTGGACGGTGGGTAGTTTGACCACTGTGATCATCCTGTGTACGGTGGGTAGTTTGTGTACTGTGATCATCCTGTGGACGGTGGGTAGTTTGTGTACTGTGATCATCCTGTGGACGGTGGGTAGTTTGTGTACTGTGATCATCCTGTGGACGGTGGGTAGTTTGTGTACTGTGATCATCCTGTGGACGGTGGGTAGTTTGTGTACTGTGATCATCCTGTGGACGGTGGGTAGTTTGTGTACTGTGATCATCCTGTGGACGGTGGGTAGTTTGTGTACTGTGATCATCCTGTGGACGGTGGGTAGTTTGACCACTGTGATCATCCTGTGGACGGTGGGTAGTTTGACCACTGTGATCATCCTGTGTACGGTGGGTAGTTTGTGTACTGTGATCATCCTGTGGACGGTGGGTAGTTTGTGTACTGTGATCATCCTGTGGACGGTGGGTAGTTTGTGTACTGTGATCATCCTGTGGACGGTGGGTAGTTTGTGTACTGTGATCATCCTGTGGACGGTGGGTAGTTTGTGTACTGTGATCATCCTGTGGACGGTGGGTAGTTTGTGTACTGTGATCATCCTGTGGACGGTGGGTAGTTTGTGTACTGTGATCATCCTGTGGACGGTGGGTAGTTTGTGTACTGTGATCATCCTGTGGACGGTGGGTTGTTTGTGTACTGTGATCATCCTGTGGACGGTGGGTTGTTTGTGTACTGTGATCATCCTGTGGAGGCTGGGCTACTGTGATCATCCTGTGGATGCTGTGCTACTGTGATCATCCTGTGGAGGCTGGGCTACTGTGATCATCCTGTGGATGCTGGGCTACTGTGATCATCCTGTGGATGCTGGGCTACTGTGATCACCTGTGGATGCTGGGCTACTGTGATCATCCTGTGGATGCTGGGCTACTGTGATCATACTGTGGATGCTGGGCTACTGTGATCATCCTGTGGATGCTGGGCTACTGTGATCATCCTGTGGATGCTGGGCTACTGTGATCATCCTGTGGATGCTGGGCTACTGTGATCATCCTGTGGATGCTGGGCTACTGTGATCATCCTGTGGATGCTGGGCTACTGTGATCATCCTGTGGATGCTTGGCTACTGTGATCATCCTGTGGATGCTGGGGTACTGTGATCATCCTGTGGATGCTTGGCTACTGTGATCATCCTGTGGATGCTGGGGTACTGTGATCATCCTGTGGAGGCTGGGCTACTGTGATCATCCTGTGGAGGCTGGGCTACTGTGATCATCCTGTGGATGCTGGGCTACTGTGATCATCCTGTGGAGGCTGGGCTACTGTGATCATCCTGTGGATGCTGGGCTACTGTGATCATCCTGTGGAGGCTGGGGTACTGTGATCATCCTGTGGATGCTGGGGTACTGTGATCATCCTGTGGAGGCTGGGCTACTGTGATCATCCTGTGGATGCTGGGCTACTGTGATCATCCTGTGGATGCTGGGGTACTGTGATCATCCTGTGGATGCTGGGCTACTGTGATCATCCTGTGGAGGCTGGGCTACTGTGATCATCCTGTGGATGCTGGGCTACTGTGATCATACTGTCCACAATATATAAAAACAAATATATATACTTGAGCTTACCTGACAGCCACTGACACTGTAGTAACCTCGATGAGGACAGGAAGCCAGTGGCTTGTCAAAGGTCCCATCATTTGTTCGGATTTTTTCAAGCTGGATTTTAAAATTCAGCGGTTTTGGCATGTATGGCTTGGGCGGGTAGGCGGTTCCATGGGTTTATAAACCTGTGGGTGAAGAAACATCTCCTGTTCTCAGTCCAACTTTGTGGCTTGTTGAACTTGAACCCGTTGTTCCTTGTTTGTGTTACATCTGACCTGATGAACAGGTTGTCCAACCTCCTCCACGTTGTTCAGAAGTACTGTACTATAATAGTACTGTACTATAATAGTACTGTACTATAATAGTAGTGTACTATAATAGTAGTGTACTATAATAGTACTGTACTATAATAGTAGTGTACTATAATAGTAGTGTACTATAATAGTAGTGTACTATAATAGTAGTGTACTATAATAGTACTGTACTATAATAGTAGTGTACTATAATAGTACTGTACTATAATAGTAGTGTACTATAATAGTAGTGTACTATAATAGTACTGTACTATAATAGTAGTGTACTATAATAGTAGTGTACTATAATAGTAGTGTACTATAATAGTAGTGTACTATAATAGTACTGTACTATAATAGTACTGTACTATAATAGTACTGTACTATAATAGTAGTGTACTATAATAGTAGTGTACTATAATAGTGTACTATAATAGTGTACTATAATAGTAGTGTACTATAATAGTGTACTATAATAGTAGTGTACTATAATAGTAGTGTACTATAATAGTACTGTACTATAATAGTAGTGTACTATAATAGTAGTGTACTATAATAGTACAGTACTATAATAGTACTGTACTATAATAGTACAGTACTATAATAGTAGTGTACTATTATAGTAGTGTACTATTATAGTACTGTACTATAATAGTACTATACTATACATACAGGACTCGAGAACAGAGGAAGATGTAGAGGTAAGATAAGTACAATACATAAAGCCACTAATACACACTGTGTTTCAGGCCTAACTTAATATAATTAGGTTAAATGTTTGGTGAGGTAGACAAAACTAAACAATAAGCCAATATATACACTGTACAAGACTTTACGCAACTGATGTACAACTTTTAGGGAAGTGTACCATGAAAATAGTAGGAGAAGGGGAACACGTGTAATTAGGGAAGAATTAAACCTGAGTTATGGAAACATTATTGAATTGTTGAATAGATTTTGAAATACCAGTAAATGCTAGATAACCAATAGACATTTATAAACTGTGGCTGTTGTAACAGTGCACACAGTTACTGTTGGGTAGTACAGTCGGGTTCGTCGTCGACACACAGTAGGGAATTCCTGGTTGGAATCCCAGGAAGGACAGAAATGGTTGGTGTGTTTCCTGTCACGTTATGTAGCTGTTCACCCAGCAGCCAACAGGTACCCTGGAGTTAGCGTGTTGTGGGGTGGCATCCTGGCAGCCAACAGGTACCCTGGAGTTAGCGTGTTGTGGGGTGGCATCCTGGCAGCCAACAGGTACCCTGTAGTTAGTGGGTTGTGGGGGTGGCATCCTGGCAGCCAACAGGTACCCTGGAGTTAGTGTGTTGTGGGGGTGGCATCCTGGCAGCCAACAGGTACCCTGGAGTTAGTGTGTTGTGGGGGTGGCATCCTGGCAGCCAACAGGTACCCTGGAGTTAGCGTGTTGTGGGGGGGGCATCCTGGCAGCCAACAGGTACCCTGGAGTTAGTGTGTTGTGGGGGTGGCATCCTGGCAGCCACCAGGTACCCTGGAGTTAGCGTGTTGTGGGGGTGGCATCCTGGCAGCCACCAGGTACCCTGGAGTTAGCGTGTTGTGGGGGTGGCATCCTGGCAGCCAACAGGTACCCAGGAGTTAGTGTGTTGTGGGGGTGGCATCCTGGCAGCCAACAGGTACCCTGGAGTTAGCGTGTTGTGGGGGGGGGGCATCCTGGCAGCCAACAGGTACCCAGGAGTTAGCGTGTTGTGGGGCGACATCCTGGCAGCCAACAGGTACCCAGGAGTTAGCGTGTTGTGGGGGTGGCATCCTGGCAGCCACCAGGTACCCTGGAGTTAGCGTGTTGTGGGGTGGCATCCTGGCAGCCAACAGGTACCCAGGAGTTAGCGTGTTGTGGGGGGGGGCATCCTGGCAGCCAACAGGTACCCTGGAGTTAGTGTGTTGTGGGGGGGGGGGGCATCCTGGCAGCCAACAGGTACCCTGGAGTTAGTGTGTTGTGGGGGTGGCATCCTGGCAGCCAACAGGTACCCAGGAGTTAGCGTGTTGTGGGGGTGGCATCCTGGCAGCCACCAGCTACCCAGGAGTTAGTGTGTTGTGGGGGGGGGCATCCTGGCAGCCAACAGGTACCCTGGAGTTAGCGTGTTGTGGGGGGGGGGGGACATCCTGGCAGCCATCAGGTACCCTGGAGTTAGTGTGTTGTGGGGGTGGCATCCTGGGAGTCATCAGGTACCCTGGAGTTAGCGTGTTGTGGGGGTGGCATCCTGGCAGCCAACAGGTACCCTGGAGTTAGCGTGTTGTGGGGGTGGCATCCTGGCAGCCAACAGGTACCCAGGAGTTAGCGTGTTGTGGGGGTGGCATCCTGGCAGCCACCAGTTACCCAGGAATTAGTGTGTTGTGGGGCGGCATCCTGGCAGCCAACAGGTACCCTGGAGTTAGCGTGTTGTGGGGGTGGCATCCTGGCAGCCAACATGTACCCAGGAGTTAGTGTGTTGTGGGGGTGGCATCCTGGCAGCCAACATGTACCCAGGAGTTAGTGTGTTGTGGGGGTGGCATCCTGGCAGCCACCAGGTACCCAGGAATTAGTGTGTTGTGGGGCGGCATCCTGGCAGCCAACAGGTACCCTGGAGTTAGTGTGTTGTGTGGGTGGCATCCTGACAGCCAACAGGTACCCTGGAGTTAGTGTGTTGTGGGGGTGGCATCCTGGCAGCCACCAGGTACCCTGGAGTTAGTGTGTTGTGGGGGTGGCATCCTGGCAGCCAACAGGTACCCTGGAGTTAGTGTGTTGTGGGGGTGGCATCCTGGCAGCCACCAGGTACCCTGGAGTTAGCGTGTTGTGGGGGGGGGGGCATCCTGGCAGCCAACAGGTACCCTGGAGTTAGCGTGTTGTGGGGGGGGGGGGCATCCTGGCAGCCAACAGGTACCCTGGAGTTAGTGTGTTGTGGGGGTGGCATCCTGGCAGCCAACAGGTACCCTGGAGTTACCGTGTTGTGGGGGGGGGGCATCCTGGCAGCCAACAGGTACCCTGGAGTTAGCGTGTTGTGGGGGAGGGGCATCCTGGCAGCCAACAGGTACCCTGGAGTTAGCGTGTTGTGGGGGTGGCATCCTGGCAGCCACCAGGTACCCTGGAGTTAATGTGTTGTGGGGGTGGCATCCTGGCAGCCAACAGGTACCCTGGAGTTAGCGTGTTGTGGGGGGGGGCATCCTGGCAGCCACCAGGTACCCTGGAGTTAGCGTGTTGTGGGGGAGGGGCATCCTGGCAGCCAACAGGTACCCTGGAGTTAGCGTGTTGTGGGGTGGCATCCTGGCAGCCAACAGGTACCCTGGAGTTAGTGTGTTGTGGGGGTGGCATCCTGGCAGCCAACAGGTACCCAGGAGTTAGTGTGTTGTGGGGGGGGGGCATCCTGGCAGCCAACAGGTACCCAGGAGTTAGTGTGTTGTGGGGGTGGCATCCTGGCAGCCAACAGGTACCCAGGAGTTAGTGTGTTGTGGGGGGGGGGGGTGGCATCCTGGCAGCCAACAGGTACCCAGGAGTTAGTGTGTTGTGGGGGGGGGGGCATCCTGGCAGCCAACAGGTACCCAGGAGTTAGCGTGTTGTGGGGGTGGCATCCTGGCAGCCAACAGGTACCCAGGAGTTAGTGTGTTGTGGGGGTGGCATCCTGGCAGCCAACAGGTGCCCAGGAGTTAGTGTGTTGTGGGGGGGGGCATCCTGGCAGCCAACAGGTACCCTGGAGTTAGTGTGTTGTGGGGGTGGCACCCTGGCAGCCAACAGGTACCCTGGAGTTAGTGTGTTGTGGGGGTGGCATCCTGGCAGCCAACAGGTACCCTGGAGTTAGTGTGTTGTGGGGGTGGCATCCTGGCAGCCAACAGGTACCCTGGAGTTAGTGTGTTGTGGGGGCGGCATCCTGGCAGCCAACAGGTACCCTGGAGTTAGCGTGTTGTGGGGGAGGGGCATCCTGGCAGCCAACAGGTACCCTGGAGTTAGTGTGTTGTGGGGGGGGGGCATCCTGGCAGCCAACAGGTACCCTGGAGTTAGTGTGTTGTGGGGGGGGGCATCCTGGCAGCCAACAGGTACCCTGGAGTTAGTGTGTTGTGGGGGGGGGGGCATCCTGGCAGCCAACAGGTACCCTGGAGTTAGTGTGTTGTGGGGGTGGCATCCTGACAGCCACCAGGTACCCTGGAGTTAGTGTGTTGTGGGGGGGGGGGCATCCTGGCAGCCAACAGGTACCCTGGAGTTAGTGTGTTGTGGGGTGGCATCCTGGCAGCCAACAGGTACCCTGGAGTTAGTGTGTTGTGGGGGTGGCATCCTGGCAGCCACCAGGTACCCAGGAGTTAGCGTGTTGTGGGGGGGGGGCATCCTGGCAGCCAACAGGTACCCTGGAGTTAGTGTGTTGTGGGGTGGCATCCTGGCAGCCAACAGGTACCCTGGAGTTAGTGTGTTGTGGGGGTGGCATCCTGGCAGCCACCAGGTACCCAGGAGTTAGCGTGTTGTGGGGGGGGGGGCATCCTGGCAGCCAACAGGTACCCTGGAGTTAGTGTGTTGTGGGGGGGGGGGGCATCCTGGCAGCCAACAGGTACCCTGGAGTTAGCGTGTTGTGGGGGGGGGGCATCCTGGCAGCCACCAGGTACCCTGGAGTTAGCGTGTTGTGGGGGAGGGGCATCCTGGCAGCCAACAGGTACCCTGGAGTTAGTGTGTTGTGGGGGTGGCACCCTGGCAGCCAACAGGTACCCTGGAGTTAGTGTGTTGTGGGGGTGGCATCCTGGCAGCCACCAGCTACCCAGGAGTTAGTGTGTTGTGGGGGTGGCACCCTGGCAGCCAACAGGTACCCTGGAGTTAGCGTGTTGTGGGGGGGGGGCATCCTGGCAGCCACCAGGTACCCTGGAGTTAGCGTGTTGTGGGGGAGGGGCATCCTGGCAGCCACCAGCTACCCAGGAGTTAGTGTGTTGTGGGGGTGGCATCCTGGCAGCCAACAGGTACCCTGGAGTTAGCGTGTTGTGGGGGTGGCATCCTGGCAGCCAACAGGTACCCTGGAGTTAGCGTGTTGTGGGGGGGTGGGGGGGGGGCATCCTGGCAGCCAACAGGTACCCTGGAGTTAGCGTGTTGTGGGGGTGGCATCCTGGCAGCCAACAGGTACCCTGGAGTTAGTGTGTTGTGGGGGTGGCATCCTGGCAGCCACCAGGTACCCAGGAGTTAGTGTGTTGTGGGGGTGGCATCCCGGCAGCCAACAGGTACCCTGGAGTTAGCGTGTTGTGGGGGGGGCATCCTGGCAGCCAACAGGTACCCTGGAGTTAGCGTGTTGTGGGGGTGGCATCCTGGCAGCCAACAGGTACCCTGGAGTTAGCGTGTTGTGGGGGTGGCATCCTGGCAGCCAACAGGTACCCTGGAGTTAGCGTGTTGTGGGGGTGGCATCCTGGCAGCCAACAGGTACCCTGGAGTTAGTGTGTTGTTGGGGGGGGGGTGGCATCCTGGCAGCCAACAGGTACCCTGGAGTTAGTGTGTTGTGGGGGTGGCATCCTGGCAGCCACCAGGTACCCTGGAGTTAGCGTGTTGTGGGGGTGGCATCCTGGCAGCCAACAGGTACCCTGGAGTTAGTGTGTTGTGGGGGTGGCATCCTGACAGCCAACAGGTACCCTGGAGTTAGTGTGTTGTGGGGGGGGGGGTGGCATCCTGGCAGCCAACAGGTACCCTGGAGTTAGTGTGTTGTGGGGGTGGCATCCTGGCAGCCAACAGGTACCCTGGAGTTAGTGTGTTGTGGGGGTGGCATCCTGGCAGCCACCAGGTACCCTGGAGTTAGTGTGTTGTGGGGGGGGGGCATCCTGGCAGCCAACAGGTACCCTGGAGTTAGTGTGTTGTGGGGGGGGGGGCATCCTGGCAGCCAACAGGTACCCTGGAGTTAGCGTGTTGTGGGGGGGGGGCATCCTGGCAGCCACCAGGTACCCTGGAGTTAGCGTGTTGTGGGGGAGGGGCATCCTGGCAGCCAACAGGTACCCTGGAGTTAGTGTGTTGTGGGGGTGGCATCCTGGCAGCCACCAGGTACCCTGGAGTTAGTGTGTTGTGGGGGGGGGGGCATCCTGGCAGCCAACAGGTACCCTGGAGTTAGCGTGTTGTGGGGGGGGCATCCTGGCAGCCAACAGGTACCCTGGAGTTAGTGTGTTGTGGGGGTGGCATCCTGGCAGCCAACAGGTACCCAGGAGTTATTGTGTTGTGGGGGGGGCATCCTGGCAGCCACCAGGTACCCTAGAGTTAGCGTGTTGTGGGGGTGGCATCCTGGCAGCCAACAGGTACCCTGGAGTTAGTGTGTTGTGGGGGTGGCATCCTGGCAGCCACCAGGTACCCTGGAGTTAGTGTGTTGTGGGGGCGGCATCCTGGCAGCCAACAGGTACCCAGGAGTTAGTGTGTTGTGGGGGTGGCATCCTGGCAGCCAACAGGTACCCAGGAGTTAGTGTGTTGTGGGGGTGGCATCCTGGCAGCCAACAGGTACCCTGGAGTTAGCGTGTTGTGGGGGTGGCATCCTGGCAGCCAACAGGTACCCAGGAGTTAGTGTGTTGTGGGGGTGGCATCCTGGCAGCCACCAGCTACCCAGGAGTTAGTGTGTTGTGGGGGGGGCATCCTGGCAGCCAACAGGTACCCAGGAGTTAGCGTGTTGTGGGGGTGGCATCCTGGCAGCCAACAGGTACCCAGGAGTTAGTGTGTTGTGGGGGTGGCATCCTGGCAGCCAACAGGTACCCTGGAGTTAGCGTGTTGTGGGGGGGGGCCATCCTGGCAGCCAACAGGTACCCTGGAGTTAGTGTGTTGTGGGGGTGGCATCCTGGCAGCCAACAGGTACCCTGGAGTTAGCGTGTTGTGGGGCGGCATCCTGGCAGCCAACAGGTACCCTGGAGTTAGTGTGTTGTGGGGGGGGGGGGGGCATCCTGGCAGCCAACAGGTACCCTGGAGTTAGCGTGTTTGGGGGGGTGGCATCCTGGCAGCCAACAGGTACCCAGGAGTTAGCGTGTTGTGGGGGGGGGGCATCCTGGCAGCCAACAGGTACCCAGGAGTTAGTGTGTTGTGGGGTGGCATCCTGGCAGCCAACAGGTACCCTGGAGTTAGCGTGTTGTGGGGGGGGGGGGCATCCTGGCAGCCAACAGGTACCCTGGAGTTAGCGTGTTGTAGGGTGGCATCCTGGCCAGGGTCAGTAATGTGACCTTGGAGGGGGGGGGGGGAACCTTGATATAAGCCTAACACATACATATAAGATTTAAATAAATACATTTAAATTTAAAATATTCACTGGCTGCCTGTCCCCTGACAATGATTTTGTTCAGTTATCAAAAGTAGATTATGATTGCACGTGATTAATAATAACCACATGAATGCTTTAAGGTATAGCAACAACAGTATATATGTAGATGAGGAGCCACAATAACATGGCGGAAGAAATGTTGACCAAACCTCACACTAGAAGATGAAAGACGACGACTAAAGCAGTATTTAATAACACCAAATATTAAGTAAATATGCAGAAATTATTAAGTAATGTTCACAATAACAGCAGAACAGTCTGACATGACAGGAGAAGAGGGAGGGAAAATTGGTTGCTCAAAGTTAATAAGGTAGTTCATTGTTTTGTAAACTGGATGAGAGATAATTAGTACAATTGTTAATACCACTATGGAGGTCATTCCACAGTTTAGGACCCTTGATTTGCAGAGCATTTTTGCTTTGGTTAAATCACAATACGATAATCCTCACACAAAGAGTACAGGTGCACAATAAATTCCCACTCATTGGATCAGTATAGTGTTGTATAGGGCCCCTATACAACACCTATATAGGCCCCTATACAGGGCCCCTATATGTGTAGTTGTATAGGACCCCTGTGTTTATGGTACTGAGGAAATGGCTGAAGTGAGAGAGTGAAAACAACAGTTGAATACTTCCATCGTGGTACTGTTAGAACACCAGTTGACATTCTCCTGTACTTAAGGAACTGTTACATGGTACTGTTAAGATGTTGACATTCTGCTGTACTTAAGGAACTGTGACAATACAGTAGTAACCTTCTATTATGGTATCCTGAAATTAGCCCAATGCAATATTCACTTTGTCTTGAAAATAGTATAATTTTCAAGACGGCGCTAGAATGGCAACAGTTAATTTTTCAGAATGGAGCATGAGAACAGTGAATATTTGAATAACTTTGGTTATGCTGAGTAACTTGTATGATTATTGTATACTAATAACATTCAACAGGTTATGACTGTGAAATGCTGAACCTGTTGTGTTCACCTGATCAGTCGCCGCTCAAAGGGAACACCTGTGAGCAGTCACCACTCAATAGGAGCACTGGTAAGCAGTCGCCACTCAAGGGGAACACTGGTGAACAGTCGCCACTCAAGGGGAACACTGGTGAGCAGTCACCACTCAAGGGGAGCACTGGTGAGCAGTCGCCAACCAAGGGGAGCACTGGTGAACAGTCGGCACTCAAGGGGAGCACTGGTGAACAGTCGGCACTCAAGGGGAGCACTGGTGAGCAGTCGCCACTCAAGGGGAGCACTGGTGAACAGTCGCCACTCAAGGGGAGCACTGGTGAACAGTCGCCACTCAAGGGGAGCACTGGTGAACAGTCGCCACTCAAGGGGAGCACTGGTGAACAGTCGCCACTCAAGGGGAGCACTGGTGAACAGTCGCCACTCAAGGGGAGCACTGGTGAACAGTCGCCACTCAAGGGGAGCACTGGTGAACAGTCGCCACTCAAGGGGAGCACTGGTGAACAGTCGCCACTCAAGGGGAGCACTGGTGAACAGTCGCCACTCAAGGGGAGCACTGGTGAACAGTCGCCACTCAAGGGGAGCACTGGTGAACAGTCGCCACTCAAGGGGAGCACTGGTGAACAATCGCCACTCAAGGGGAGCACTGGTGAACAGTCACCACTCAAGGACAGCACGGGTGAACAGCCACCACTCAAGGACAGCACGGGTGAACAGCCACCACTCAAGGACAGCACGGGTGAACAGTCACCACTCAAGGACAGCACGGGTGAACAGCCACCACTCAAGGACAGCACGGGTGAACAGTCACCACTCAAGGACAGCACGGGTGAACAGTCACCACTCAAGGGGAACACTGGTGAACAGTCACCACTCAAGGACAGCACGGGTGAACAGTCACCACTCAAGGGGAACACTGGTGAACAGTCACCACTCAAGGACAGCACGGGTGAACAGTCACCACTCAAGGACAGCACGGGTGAACAGTCACCACTCAAGGGGAGCACGGGTGAACAGTCGCCACTCAAGGGGAACACTGGTGAACAGTTGCCACTCAAGGGGAACACTGGTGAACAGTCACCACTCAAGGGGAGCACGGGTGAACAGTCGCCACTCAAGGGGAGCACGGGTGAACAGTCACCACTCAAGGGCAGCACGGGTGAACAGGAACTTGACACCTTAAAGATTATTACACCAGCAGAAGGAACATCAAATGATAAACTCTTTAACAAGGGTTACATAAACGCTAATTCATCGCATAATGTTTTACAACAAATTGAACATTTTCACAGCAAGACAAATATTCTGAATAGTAGATGTGTCACACAACTCAAAAGATCAAATAAAAATAGATTAATTTTGGAAGATTCTAAAGACAAGTTTGAAGAAGCAGTTGATAATGAATGTAAGTCGGAAATAGTGTCTTTAGGGAGGGAAGGAGGTTACTGCTTTGATGTTCTGCCATTAAATAACAACGGTTCTCAGGTAAATATAACTCAAGTATCAAGCAACATCAGTCATGAACCTGCAGCTGATGTAAATGTGTGTGTAATGAAACCTCACGAGTGTCCAGAGTGTGGGAAAAGATTCACTCAGCTGGGGAGTATGAAGAGACACAGGTTGATACATACAGGTGATAGGCCTCACGAGTGTCCAGAGTGTGGGAAAAGTTTCACTCAACTGGGGAATATGAAGAACCACAGGTTGGTACATACAGGTGAGAAGCCTCACGAGTGTCCAGAGTGTGGGAAAAGATTCAATCACCTGGGGCATATGAAGACACACAGGTTGATACACACAGGTGATAAGTCTCACAAGTGTCCAGAGTGTGGGAAAACATTCACTCAGATGGGGTATATGAAGACACACAGGTTGGTACATACGGGTGATAAGCCTCACAAGTGTCCAGAGTGTGGGAAAAGATTCAAGTGGCTGGGGTATATGAAGACACACAGGATGGTGCATACAGGTGATAAGTCTCACGAGTGTCCAGAGTGTGGGAAAACATTCACTCAGATGGGGTATATGAAGACACACAGGTTGGTACATACAGGTGAGAAGCCTCACGAGTGTCCAGAGTGTGGGAAAAGATTCACTCAGATGGGGTATATGAAGACACACAGGTTGGTGCATACAGGTGATAAGCCTCACGAGTGTCCAGAGTGTGGGAAAAGATTCACTCAGCTGGGGAATATGAAGAAGCATAAGTCAACCCATAAGCCTGATAAAACCTGACAATGTCAGGAGTGTGATTATATTCAAACAAATTGTGATCCGAGAAGGTCAAGGAACTTTATATATGACGGCGCATGTTGGTAAGAGATTCATTAACCTTTGTAATATGTGGAATCATTGACCTCGTATATTTGAAGTTGAATTATATAAATAATTTATATCATTAATTTAATAGTTATACCATATATAACAATTAGGTTTTAATTATTGTTACCAGTATATGACAAGTTTATGGCTGCAAGTAACAGATGGGTGGTAGAGAAGGAAGGAAACTATCAGGGAACAGCGCCAAGCCATTACCACTATATAGCACATGGAAGGGGTCAGGATAAGGATTTGGGATGGGACGGGGGAAAGAAAACTGCCCAACCACTTGGAGGATCGGGGATTGAACACCGACCTGCATGAAGCGAGACCGTCACTCTACCGTCCAGCGCAAGTGTTTGGGTTGGGCGGTGGAGAGTTAGGCCTAATATACAGTTGTGTATAGGTAAGGTCATTAGCCATCTTGAGGTTCCCCATCCAATTACTGGCCAAACTAAACTATGATACATCTGACTGACCAAGTGACACGTGTATCATGCACAGTAAGTTTATTATGTGTACAGCCTGCAGACACCCGTGTACACCAGCCTGCAGACACCCGTGTGTACCAGCCTGCAGACACCCGTGTGTACAGCCTGCAGACACCCGTGTGTACCAGCCTGCAGACACCCGTGTGTACCAGCCTGCAGACACCCGTGTGCACCAGCCTGCAGACACCCGTGTGCACCAGCCTGCAGACACCCGTGTGTACCAGCCTGCAGACACCCGTGTACACCAGCCTGCAGACACCCGTGTGTACCAGCCTGCAGACACCCGTGTACACCAGCCTGCAGACACCCGTGTGCACCAGCCTGCAGACACCCGCGTGTACCAGCCTGCAGACACCCGTGTGCACCAGCCTGCAGACACCCGTGTGCACCAGCCAGCAGACACCCGTGTGCACCAGCCTGCAGACACCCGTGTGCACCAGCCAGCAGACACCCGTGTGCACCAGCCTGCAGACACCCGTGTGTACCAGCCTGCAGACACCCGTGTGTACCAGCCTGCAGACACCCGTGTGCACCAGCCTGCAGACACCCGTGTGCACCAGCCTGCAGACACCCGCGTGTACCAGCCTGCAGACACCCGTGTGTACCAGCCTGCAGACACCCGTGTGCACCAGCCTGCAGACACCCGTGTGCACCAGCCAGCAGACACCCGTGTGCACCAGCCTGCAGACACCCGTGTGTACCAGCCTGCAGACACCCGTGTGTACCAGCCTGCAGACACCCGTGTGCACCAGCCTGCAGACACCCGTGTGCACCAGCCTGCAGACACCCGTGTGCACCAGCCTGCAGACACCCGTGTGCACCAGCCTGCAGACACCCGTGTGCACCAGCCTGCAGACACCCGTGTGCACCAGCCAGCAGACACCCGTGTGCACCAGCCAGCAGACACCCGTGTGTACCAGCCTGCAGACACCCGTGTGTACCAGCCTGCAGACACCCGTGTGCACCAGCCTGCAGACACCCGTGTGCACCAGCCTGCAGACACCCGTGTGCACCAGCCTGCAGACACCCGTGTGCACCAGCCTGCAGACACCCGTGTGCACCAGCCTGCAGACACCCGTGTACACCAGCCTGCAGAC
The DNA here is from genome assembly GCF_040958095.1 of Procambarus clarkii. Taxonomy (NCBI): domain Eukaryota; kingdom Metazoa; phylum Arthropoda; class Malacostraca; order Decapoda; family Cambaridae; genus Procambarus; species Procambarus clarkii. The sequence continues at coordinate 13,895,707 of NC_091154.1, forward strand.
ACCCGTGTACACCAGCCAGCAGACACCCGTGTGCACCAGCCTGCAGACACCCGTGTGCACCAGCCTGCAGACACCCGTGTACACCAGCCTGCAGACACCCGTGTGCACCAGCCTGCAGACACCCGTGTGCACCAGCCAGCAGACACCCGTGTACACCAGCGTCGTGGGTCACACGAGGACCACCGTGGTGGGACATTATGGTGGTGGCCACCACTGGGACATTATGGTGGTGGTGGCCACCACTGGGACATTATGGTGGTGGCCACCACTGGGACATTATGGTGGTGGTGGCCACCACTGGGACATTATGGTGGTGGTGGCCACCACTGGGACATTATGGTGGTGGTGGCCACCACTGGGACATTATGGTGGTGGTGGCCACCACTGGGACATTATGGTGGTGGTGGTGGCCACCACTGGGACATTATGGTGGTGGCCACCACTGGGACATTATGGTGGTGGTGGTGGCCACCACTGGGACATCACACTACAATAAATTGTTTATTTTAAACTTTTAATTCGTTCCGACAAAATCCATTACTTTATGAGGATGATGTTTTTAGGCGTTTTATGAATTTTTATAAAATATGATTTTTTTTTGAAGTTTGAGAAATATTGTTTTGACTCGGAATTTTTTATTGTATGAATAATGTACAGTTTTGTTTAGGCCTATTTGCCCTGTATTATTATTGTGTATAATGTATAACAACTTTTGTATGGGAAATAATTTTTGTTCATGATTACTCTTAAAATTTGTATTATTGGGACATGTTGTTCTATACTGTACCTCCAGGCCAGTGTTTACACACATTTTGTAATTCATCTTTATTACTTTTTCTTATAATTGTCTGTAAATAAAGTTTAATGTTTTTATAAATTTTTAGTTTACACCTTCCATGGTATGTCCTCAAGACCATTAGTAAACCACTGTAAGATGGTGGTAAACTTTTCCATGGTATGTCCCCAAGACCATTAGTAAACCACTGTAAGATGGTGGTAAACTTTTCCATGGTATGTCCCCAAGACCATTAGTAAACCACTGTAAGATGGTGGTAAACTTTTCCATCGTATGTCCCCAAGACCATTAGTAAACCACTGTAAGATGGTGGTAAACTCTTGCATGGTATGTCCTCAAGACCATTAGTAAACCATTGTAAGATGGTGGTAAACTCTTGCATGGTATGTCCTCAAGACCATTAGTAAACCATTGTTAGATGGTGGTAAACTTCCATGGTATGTCCTCAAGACCATTAGTAAACCATTGTAAGATGGAGGTAAACTTCCATGGTATGTCCTTAAGACCATTAGTAAACCATTGTAAGAAGGAGGTAAACTCCTTCCATGGTATGTCCTCAAGACCATTAGTAAACCATTGTAAGATGGAGGTAAACTTCCATGGTATGTCCTTAAGACCATTAGTAAACCATTGTAAGAAGGAGGTAAACTCCTTCCATGGTATGTCCTCAAGACTATTAGTAAACCATTGTAAGATGGAGGTAAACTCCTTCCATGGTATGTCCTTAAGACCATTGTAAGAAGGAGGTAAACTCCTTCCATGGTATGTCCTCAAGACCATTAGTAAACCATTGTAAGATGGAGGTAAACTCCTTCCATTGTATGTCCTTAAGACCATTAGTAAACCATTATAAGATGGAGGTAAACTCTTCCATGGTATGTCCTCAAGACTATTAGTAAACCATTGTAAGATGGAGGTAAACTCCTTCCATGGTATGTCCTTAAGACCATTAGTAAACCATTGTAAGATGGAGGTAAACTCCTTCCATGGTATGTCCTTAAGACCATTAGTAAACCATTGTAAGATGGAGGTAAACTCTTACATGGTATGTCCTCAAGACCATTAGTAAACCATTGTAAGATGGAGGTAAACTCCTTCCGTGGTATGTCCTCAAGACCATTAGTAAACCACTGCAAAATGCAGGGAAACCAGACTGTTGTGGTTGGTGGTGGCCAGACTGTTGGTGGTGGTGGTGGCCAGACTGTTGGTGGTGGTGGTGGCCAGACTGTTGGTGGTGGTGGTGGCCAGACTGTTGGTGGTGGTGGTGGTGGCCAGACTGTTGGTGGTGGTGGTGGTGGCCAGACTGTTGGTGGTGGTGGTGGTGGCCAGACTGTTGGTGGTGGTGGTGGTGGCCAGACTGTTGGTGGTGGTGGTGGTGGCCAGACTGTTGGTGGTGGTGGTGGTGGCCAGACTGTTGGTGGTGGTGGTGGTGGCCAGACTGTTGGTGGTGGTGGTGGTGGCCAGACTGTTGGTGGTGGTGGTGGTGGCCAGACTGTTGGTGTTAGTGGTGGTGGCCAGACTGTTGGTGTTAGTGGTGGTGGTGGTGGTGGCCAGACTGTTGGTGTTAGTGGTGGTGGTGGTGGCCAGACTGTTGGTGGTGGTGGTGGTGGCCAGACTGTTGGTGTTAGTGGTGGTGGTGGCCAGACGGTTGGTGTTAGTGGTGGTGGTGGCCAGACGGTTGGTGTCAGTGGTGGTGGTGGCCAGACTGTTGGTGTTAGTGGTGGTGGTGGTGGCCAGACTGTTGGTGTCAGTGGTGGTGGTGGTGGTGGTGGCGGCGGCGGCCAGACGGTTGGTGTTAGTGGTGGTGGTGGTGGCCAGACTGTTGGTGTTAGTGGTGGTGGTGGTGGCCAGACTGTTGGTGTTAGTGGTGGTGGTGGTGGTGGCGGCGGCGGCCAGACGGTTGGTGTTAGTGGTGGTGGTGGTGGCCAGACTGTTGGTGGTGGTGGTGGCCAGACGGTTGGTGTTAGTGGTGGTGGTGGTGGCCAGACTGTTGGTGTTAGTGGTGGTGGTGGCCAGACTGTTGGTGGTGGTGGTGGTGGCGGCGGCCAGACGGTTGGTGTTAGTGGTGGTGGTGGCCAGACTATTGGTGTTAGTGGTGGTGGTGGTGGTGGCGGCCAGACGGTTGGTGTTAGTGGTGGTGGTGGTGGCCAGACTGTTGGTGTTAGTGGTGGTGGCCAGACTGTTGGTGTTAGTGGTGGTGGTGGTGGCCAGACTGTTGGTGTTAGTGGTGGTGGTGGTGCCAAACTGTTGGTGTTAGTGGTGGTGGTGGTGGCCAGACTGTTGGTGTTAGTGGTGGTGGTGGTGGCCAGACTGTTGGTGTTAGTGGTGGTGGTGGTGGCCAGACTGTTGGTGTTAGTGGTGGTGGTGGTGGCCAGACTGTTGGTGTTAGTGGTGGTGGTGGTGGCCAGACTGTTGGTGTTAGTGGTGGTGGTGGTGGCCAGACTGTTGGTGTTAGTGGTGGTGGTGGTGGCCAGACTGTTGGTGTTAGTGGTGGTGGTGGTGGCCAGACTGTTGGTGTTAGTGGTGGTGGTGGTGGCCAGACTGTTGGTGTTAGTGGTGGTGGTGGTGGCCAGACTGTTGGTGTTAGTGGTGGTGGTGGTGGCCAGACTGTTGGTGTTAGTGGTGGTGGTGGTGGCCAGACTGTTGGTGTTAGTGGTGGTGGTGGTGGCCAGACTGTTGGTGTTAGTGGTGGTGGTGGTGGCCAGACTGTTGGTGTTAGTGGTGGTGGTGGTGGCCAGACTGTTGGTGTTAGTGGTGGTGGTGGTGGCCAGACTGTTGGTGTTAGTGGTGGTGGTGGTGGCCAGACTGTTGGTGTTAGTGGTGGTGGTGGTGGCCAGACTGTTGGTGTTAGTGGTGGTGGTGGTGGCCAGACTGTTGGTGTTAGTGGTGGTGGTGGTGGCCAGACTGTTGGTGTTAGTGGTGGTGGTGGTGGCCAGACTGTTGGTGTTAGTGGTGGTGGTGGTGGCCAGACTGTTGGTGTTAGTGGTGGTGGTGGTGGCCAGACTGTTGGTGTTAGTGGTGGTGGTGGTGGCCAGACTGTTGGTGTTAGTGGTGGTGGTGGTGGTGGTGGCCAGACTGTTGGTGTTAGTGGTGGTGGTGGTGGCCAGACTGTTGGTGTTAGTGGTGGTGGTGGCCAGACTGTTGGTGTTAGTGGTGGTGGTGGTGGCCAGACTGTTGGTGTTAGTGGTGGTGGTGGTGGCCAGACTGTTGGTGTTAGTGGTGGTGGTGGTGGCCAGACTGTTGGTGTTAGTGGTGGTGGTGGCCAGACTGTTGGTGTTAGTGGTGGTGGTGGCCAGACTGTTGGTGTTAGTGGTGGTGGTGGCCAGACTGTTGGTGTTAGTGGTGGTGGTGGCCAGACTGTTGGTGTTAGTGGTGGTGGTGGTGGTGGCCAGACTGTTGGTGTTAGTGGTGGTGGTGGTGGTGGCCAGACTGTTGGTGTTAGTGGTGGTGGTGGTGGCGGCGGCGGCCAGACGGTTGGTGTTAGTGGTGGTAGTTGCCAGACTGTTGGTGTTAGTGGTGGTGGTTGTGGCCAGACTGTTGGTGTTATTGGTGGTGGTGGTGGTGGTGGTGGTGGCCAGACTGTTGGTGTTAGTGGTGGTGGTGGCCAGACTGTTGGTGTTAGTGGTGGCCAGACTGTTGGTGTTAGTGGTGGTGGTGGTGGCCAGACTGTTGGTGTTAGTGGTGGTGGTGGTGGCCAGACTGTTGGTGTTAGTGGTGGTGGTGGTGGCCAGACTGTTGGTGTTAGTGGTGGTGGTGGTGGCCAGACTGTTGGTGTTAGTGGTGGTGGTGGTGGCCAGACTGTTGGTGTTAGTGGTGGTGGTGGTGGCCAGACTGTTGGTGTTAGTGGTGGTGGTGGTGGCCAGACTGTTGGTGTTAGTGGTGGTGGTGGTGGTGGCCAGACTGTTGGTGTTAGTGGTGGTGGTGGCCAGACAGTTGGTGTTAGCGTTGGTGGTGGTGGCCAGACTGTTGGTGTTAGTAATGGTGGTGGCCAGACTGTTGTGGGTGGTGGTGGCCTCTGTCTGGGGCTGGATGGTGTACCCAGCCTTGCCTGAATCTGTCTCCCTCCCTAATATCCTTCCCTCCTATTCTCTCTCCCTCCTCTCCCTCCTCCTACCCACATCCGATCCCTCTCACACTTAGAACATGTAATATATGCACACAACAACATAACCACAATGAAATAGCAGTAAAAATATTAATGTAACTGAAATAGTAGTGATATTGAAACAGCTGTTCATCGTAAACACAACATTGTAACAATGTTGTGTTTAAGTTTTGTGAAAGATGAACAGCTGAAAAACTTATGAAAACTCTGGAAAACCCAACTCCTGTTTGCACACTTTATAGCATTTGCCATAGGAGCCAATCCTGCGGAAAGTGGGGCAATGAAGTAAGTAATTAATTATCAAAAGAAGGCACCAAACCGGGAAGGCTATGTAGCACCATCAAATGTGCGGGATAATCAGAGGGCGCTAAATATCACCAAGGATGCCAATTCGAGAACAAAAACGCATAAGGCGAACGATATCAAAAGTATCCGAGTCACCAAGAATTCTATCGAGGGACAGGTGACCGCGAGGGGCGGTCGGAAAGCAAGACACACGCTCGTCCTGGAAGTCATGACATTCAAGAAGGACATGCACGACCGTAAGATGGACAATGCAACTAGGACAATAAGGAGCAGGGCGGCGCTCCATCAAGTGACCATGGGTTAAGCAAGTATGGCCAATACGCAACTTCGCCAGAGCCGTTTCCCAATGCCGGTTACGGTGGGAGGAGGACGGCCACGAGGAAACAACATTTAAGAGTACGTAGTTTGTTACCAGTAACAGACGACCAAGAAGCCTGCCAACGGGTAAGGACGGAGGAATGATTAACCGGGTAAAAGTCGGAATATGGAATACCTTTACGAGAGATGGGACAAGAGCGGACAGCTTCCTTGGCGGCAGCATCCGCACGCTCATTTAAAGACACACCAATATGGCTGGGAACCCAACAAAACTCAACCGACTTATATTTACTGTGAACAAGAAACAGCCAATGCTGGATCTCGACAACTACTGGATGATCCGGATTAAAGGACCCGAGAGCCATGAGGGCACTACGAGAGTCGACAACAACTACAAAGGAAGACTGACAACGAGAAAGCAGGAGACGAAGAGCAGAGAGAATAGCATAAAGCTCTGCTGTAAAGATGCTAGTCTCCGGAGGTAAGTGACACATATAAGTGCGATCAGGAAAAACAACAGAGTAGCCAACACCATACGCAGACTTAGACCCAACGGTGAAGACAAACGGAGCGATAGCGAGAAGAAAAGTGCCCGAGGAAAAGGCGTTTTAGAACCGTAGGAGGGGTAAAAGCTTTAGTGATATGGGTCAAGGATGTACAAAACCGCGGAAGAGGGACTCTCCACGGGGACAAAGAAGGAACAACACGAGGAGAAACATCAGAAATACGAACGGAAAGAGAATCCTGTAGGCGAGATAACCGGACAAAGAGGGAGGTGGTGAAGAGGAACAGGAACCGCAGGAGGAGTAAAAGTTAAAGCACGACAGAGGCGAGAGGAAGGATGTTACAAGGACCGCGCAAGATAGCGAAGACAGTAGCGATCACGGCGGTCCTGGAGAGACAGGAAGCCAGTGTCAACATACAAGCTAAGGATGGGAGTCGAACGAAAGGCACCAGAACCGAGGCGCAACCCAGTATGGTGCAAAGCATCAAGACGGCGAAGAGTAGAAGGAGAAGCAGACGAGTAAGCAGGGCAACCATAATCGAGCCTAGACAGGACGAGAGAGGAATGTAAAGCAAGGAGAGTGCGCCTATCTGCCCCCCAAGAAGTATGGGACAAGACCCAAAGGAGGGTAAGGGCCTTAGAGCACTCAACACGGAGGTAAGAGATATGGGGAGACTAAGACAAACGAGTGTCAAGGAATAACCCCAAAAGCTTCGCGGAATCTTTGTATTCAAGGGGATGACCATAAAGTGACAAAGAGGGACGAAGAACGACCCGTTTCCACGTAAAAGTCATGGCACAAGTCTTAGAAGTAGAGAACTTGAAGCCATGATCTGTGGCCCAAGAGGACAAGACATCAATTGCAAGTTGAAGCCGGCGCTGAAGGAGAGGCGAATCATCACCCTGACAGCAAAGGGTAAGATCATCGACATAGAAAGCGGAGAAGACACCAGAAGGAAGAGAGGAAAGAAGACCATTGCAACCAGAAAAAGAGTAGTGCTCAGAACACTACCCTGGGGCACACCTTCGTATTGCTGAAAAGAGGCAGTGAGAGTGGTACCAAGGCGCACCCGAAAGGAACGACGAGAGAGGAAGCTGCGGAGAAAGAGAGGGAGATGACCACGAAGGCCAAAAGAATGAAGTTGAGATAGAATATGATATCTCCAAGTGGTGTCGTAAGCCTTTTCCAGGTCAAAAAGAACGGCAACAACGGAGGTCTTCGCAGGAAAAGCAGTACGAATATAGACCTCCAAGTTCACCAGGACATCTGTCGTGCTGCGGCACTTGCGGAAACCAAATTGAGAAGGGAAGAGGTGGTGATGGTGTTCCAGGAACCACATCAGACGAACGTTAACCATACGTTCAAAGAGTTTGCAGACACAACTTGTGTGAGCAATAGGGCGAAAGTCCTTAGGGAAAGTACCCAGAGACCCCGGTTTGCGAACAGGGAGGACAACGGCATCGAGCCAGTCCTCAGGGACTGACGACGACTCCCAGATCCGATTATACAGACTCGGTAAACACTGAGATGTGCACGGAGGGGAGATGGCGAAGCATCTCATAATGAATACCATCGGAGCCCGCCGCCGTAGAACCGCAAAGGGCCAGGGCAGAACGAAGTTCAGAGAGAGAGAGAAGGGATCATTATAGGGAAGCTGAAGATGAGTGCAGAAATCTAAAGGACGAGACTCAAGGACAGGTTTACGAAGAAGGAAAGATTGGGGAAGATGAAGACCAGAGCTAACAGAAGAAAAGTGGGAACCCAGTTCGGAAGCGACCTGCAACGGGTCCGCCACAAGAGTATCATGGAGGTGAAACATCGGGAACGAACTTACCCGCTATCTTGCGGATACGCTTCCAGATCTGGGTCAAAGGGGTTTTGGACGTAATTGTCGAGACATAAGATGCCCAACATTCACGTTTAGCCGTACGGATGGCCCTACGGGCCACCGCACTCGCTTTCCGAACGAAAATTAAAGAATCGGTCGTCTGCCTACGGCGGTGCCTCTTCCAGGCTGCACGCTTACAGCTGACAGCCCGAGCACAGTCCGCATTCCACCAGGGAACGCACTTCCGTGGACCCCGAGAGGAAGAGCGAGGAATAGAGAGGAGGGCAGCGTTGAAAACAGTGTCATGAAAAAGGAGGAGAGCGCGAGAGAGAGGCAGAAGGGAGAGGTCAGAGAGAGCAGCACTGAGGGTAAATAGGGTCCAGTCTGCCTTAGCAAACTGCCACCTAGGGAAAGAGAGGGAAGGGCGAAAAGAGAAAAAGGAAACAAGGATGGGGAAATGATCACTTCCATGGAGGTCATCAAGAACCTGCCATGTGAAATCTAAGTAAAGAGAAGAAGAGCAGAGAGAAAGATCAAGACAAGAAAGGGTGCGAGTCCGAGAGTCCAAATGAGTGGGCTCACCAGAATTCAGAAGAGACAGGGAAGAAGAGAGGAGAAACGGCTCAAGAAAGCGACCCCAGGTATTCGTCAGAACGTCACCCCAAAGAGAATGACGACAATTGAAGTCACCCAGCAGGAGCACAGGCTCCAGCAAGGAGTCTAGGTGGTGTTTCAAATCAGGAAAAGAGAGTGGGACACTCGAAGGGAGATATATGGAACAAACTGTGTACCATTTCCCCACAAAGATACGAGCAGCAGAACAATGGACAGGCGAAGGAAAAAGTAAAGGAACAAAGGGAACATCAGCACGAATCAAGAGAGCAGAAGAATTAGAAGCCCCAGCAACGGCTGGGGGGGGGGGGAGAGAAAGGAATAGCCACGAAAACGACCAGGACGAGCACCAAGCATCGGCTCCTGGAGACAGACACAAAGGGGCGAAAACCGCGAAATCAGAAGTTGGAGTTCGAGGAAATTGGCGTAATAACCTCGAACGTTCCATTGAAGAATGGCCAACAACGAGAAGAGAAAGGACAAAAACAGAGAACAAGGAAGAAACAAAGGCGAAAGAGCAACAGAGCACGTTAAAGAATATCAGGATCGGGATCAGGGTCAGCAAAGTCAGGGTTAGGGGGCATGGGTAAACTGAACAAAGACGGAGGGAAGGAAACGGGAGAACAGATCAGAGGTGGGCGGGCGGGGTCCGGAGGAGGAGGAGGAGGAGGAAGAGGAGCAGTCAAGGACAGCAGCAGGAAGAGGGGGAGTAGAAAGAGGGGAGCGCACCCCAGCAAGAGCAGCAACCAACAAGGGAAGCAGGGGCCAAAGAAACCTCCATAGCAGGAACAGGGGGCGCAATCACTGAAACGGGAGGGGGAAGGAGCAACAGAGCCAGAAGTAGGAGCCGAGGAAGAAAGCGAAGCCTTCTTACCCGCCGGGGAGGAGGAAGGAGAGGAGCCAAGCTTACGCTTCTGACTTAAAGAGACCGGTGTCCCAGCAACTACGTACCGGGCAACGGATTCCAGTGTCTCAACAGGAGAAGCTGAACGAGAGCACACACGACGGCCGTTAGGAGAGCGATGGACATCCGCCTGCACCGACAGGCGGCGGGGAGAGGCGATAGATGGAGGAAGAGGATGGGAAGGAGGATCGGAGGGGGACGAGGAAGAAGACACAGGAGACATGACAGACAGGGTAGAAAGAAGGGGAACCCCAGACAGAGAACCAGGAGGGGGACCCCTCGGGACAGAACACAAAGGGACAGAGGAGGGGGCAGTGGGCGTATCAGGGTCCAAGACCCGGAAACGGTTGCGAGTCTGAGGAAGGGGGGGAAGGACAAGGAGAGGAAGAGCGCAACACGCGAGCATAAGAGATGTTAGTATAAGGCGGGAGCCGGCGAACCTGGAGCCTCGCCTCAGGAAAAGATAAACGCTCCCGGTGCTTCAGGTTGAGGACGGCTGCCTCAAGCTTGTAATGGACACACGCACGGGAGAAGGTAGGATGGGCCTCACCGCAGTTGTGGCAGCGAGCTTGGGGAGAAGTGCACTCCGACTTAAGACCGACCTTCACCCCCACACAAAGGACAGAGAGAGAGACTCCCAGAGCAGCGGAGGGCACCATGCCCAAACCTCCAGCACTTGTTACAAAGTCGAGGAGAAGGAATATACTCCTGGACAGAGCACCTAGCACCAGCAAGAATGACAGAGGATGGAAGGGTCCTACCATCAAAGGTGATCTTCACAACGCAAAGGGGTTGACGGCGACGACCATGAGGGGGACGAGTAAACGAGTCAACCTGGAGAACAGAATGGCCTTGGGCAGCAAGGATATGCCGAATATCATCGTGGCAATCCTGCAGATTCCGAACACCGGTTGCAACATGGGGTGGGAGGAGAATAGTGCCAACACTGGCATTCATCTGAACGTTCTTGGAGACCCGAACAGGGATCTCGCCAAGGCAAGTCAAGGCAGCCAAGCGGGAAGCAGCAGCAACGACACATGTACCGAGACGAGTGGGGTTGAAAGTATCAGACGCATCCACGGAATCTACAAGATGCCGATGGAGGGAGAAATCGTCAGGAGGCGCAGAATCAAGAGGGAGGAGATTAAAATATTTGGCCCATGAAGCAGGACCAAACAAGGCCTGATACGCATCAGCACGGGAAGGAATCGAGCGAGTGCGGCTGGGGCGCGAACGGCGTTGAGAACCTCTAGAGAGAGAGAGAGGGGTCAAAAGGCGCAGTAGTCACAACGAGAGACTTAGCCGCACCAGGGGACGAAGTGGTCACCACCGGGGGCAGGAGGCTCGACCCAACCACAGAGGAGGGAGGGGAGCTTGGGGAAGAAGTCAGGATGGTCAAAGGATAAGCAAGGTCGGGGCCCAACGCAGCAGGAGCTACAGAGCCTGGTCTTCCAATACAGGCCGACTTGGGGGCTTGGTCGCCCACCCCACGAGCCTGAGAGGGCACAACGGAAACATTCAACGACATAGAAACGAAGAAAAATTCATCCACGAATGTGCCCCCATACCCACCATGGAGCCACGATTAGAGGCAGGACACCCAACAGGAAGCTATCGCTGATCATGCCGGGGTCCCCTAGGGGTGCGTCGTGAGTATACGCCCCACAAACGCCACCTTAAGAACTGTCAGTCCGTCGAGATCGGGTTCAGCGATGAAAAGGGGATTGACAATTAAAGGTTCCCCTCGCTCGAGACGTTGGGTACTACAGTTCTACGGGTGCAAGAGTATGCCTCCTCAAGCACCCGGGCGTCAAAATAGAAGAAATCTAAAGAAATAATCCAAAACAAGCAAAAGATCGGCAGGAAACGACAAGCAGATAGGAGAAGAGGGGGGAGAAAAACGAAACATAAGGAAAAGGAAAAGCGATTCGGCACAATTAGAGAAGACAGCAGCAGAAGTGCAAGGCCAGAAAAGGACAGAGGACTGCCCCGCGGAGCATCACACTCCGGCAGCCGTCCACCAAGCCCCCTCACGACGCCAACGGGCCGGATGGGGAGGGGGAGCATACGGTTAAGGATTGGCACCTAGTCAATCCTCCCTGGCCAAAATACAAACGCAGGCCAAATCATGCAAAGAGCGGAGCGAGTGTTACAACTGTGCAATGGGATCTTTTGCAGTTATTGAACACTTCTTCAGTGGAATATTTATTTATACAGAAGTTATAGAATATATTAGCATAGTAGCTCTGCACATGAAAAAAAATGTTCAACAAAAATATTGCAATTTTTTTCTTGCAAAATTAGTTTTTGTTCTTAAATGCATAAGTGACGAACAAGATGACCTACCTAAGAGGAGCAGAGATGGCAAAGTTCTGCTTCTGTCATATTAGTAATTAGTCATCATCTATTATATTTCCATTATCAATAAACCTAATATCAACAAAATTTAAAATGCTGACTTTCCCATTGGTCGATTGTAAAGGAATATTTGTGGTTGATTGTAATAATTTAGCTCTAGCAGACAGAACTGTAGTAGTTGACTAGACTATAAACTGCATCAGAACTGGTGCTGATCTACTCTAGCAGCGTCTCCGTCCCCAGGCTCCAGCCACTCTATTGTTGACATTTGTGGTAATGTCCTATGGGGAGGGGGGAGGGGGGGGGGAGCCACCAAGGTTATGGCGACGCTGCAATGGGTTACACATGATAGTCTTGCTCTTTGCTTCCTCCTTGACGATGTCTTGTGTTCTGATCTGCGGCTATTAATGTTGCTCCTGGCGACGTCATGTTCTAATGTACCCGGTATATTATATATATTATCATGACAGTTGTAAAGTGTTGCAATATTCCGGGGTATTCAAGAGAGGCAGCTGAACTCATCCACTTGGGCAGCAAAGACAATCATATTGCTCTTCCATTAATATTACGAGTCTAAACATACATTAAAGTTACCATAAAAGTACACACACAAATCCTGCTGTGACTTTGTCTCCCACAAATCCTGATGTGAATAATTCTTTAAAAATAAAAGAAACAAACAGAGACTATTGGTGTAACGTGTGAAATACTGTACAACCAATAGTCAATAAATACTGGTACTAAAATATTCAACAATAATAAGGCTTTGATGATAAAAGTAACATGTGGTAGAAATATTTTTCTCACAGGAAAATCGCGCACTAAAGACGACATCTAACTTAAGAACCAATCCACAGCTGGCTGAGGGGAAGGTGTCAAGTGGGCTACCTCGTCACAAGGCAGCCAGCAATACTAATCAAAGTTCACAAAACATCGGGGAGCTTTACTGGGAAAGTTTATATATACAAAGAGCAGTGATAAAATGTTCTCACTTGATCACAACATTCCAGAGGTCTTCTGGGGTAACGATCACCCCCCGTGGTGGTGTTCTGGGGTAACGATCACCCCCGTGGTGGTGTTCTGGGGTGGTGACTGGTGCACTCTTGGGGTACATCTTGTGCCTATCATGGTGCTGGCAACAGTGTCATGGCTGTTGAAACAACATTTTTCTTACAAGAGTTTACAATTATACATTGCACTATGTACTCAGTTCACTAGGCCATGTTCATGAACAACTATACTAATTATTGTGTAGAGTAACAATCATTAAACATTTTCTGGTACATAGAATGACTAGTATCAGATTGGAGGTTTGCAGTGTCCTCTGTTTTCTACTAATGAAAGTCCATGTGTCATCTGCAGAGTACAGAATACATCTGTGGATACAATACTATAGTTTGTATCCTTGTCTGATGCGAGGATGAGAAAAGTAACAAATGTAACAGGAAAAGTAACAAGAATTTAGCGAAAACTAGCAATTATATCTTACCCTGATACATACGTTTAAAAAATGTCCTAGTAATTCTTGTAGAGGTGATATCCGGGCATTTTCCCCAGCCAGAAGGGGCAAGACAGTGTCAGCCCATAACGAGGATGACACGGGCAGTTAGATGACACATCAGTTACTTTGACTTCTCATTTCCTGGTTAAAAATTAAAAGATTATTAATATTACAGAAACAAAATCAAATGTAAACATTAAATGTGTCACGCACATCAAAACAAGAGTTATGACTAGAGCCTACAGGCACCAAGTGCCAGCACTAGTAGTGATAATTTAGGCAATGTGATCATACAAACCAAGTGGGCGTCAGAACGCATATTATTGAACTGAATGTAAACACACTTTGACATGCCTGAAAGCCAGCTGCTGGTTGTTTACAACATGCTGGTAGGATAAAGCAAACAGTGCACACTTACAAACAAGCCAGCTGGGTGTTTACAACATGCTGGTAGGATAAAGTAAACAGTGCACACTTACAAACAAGGACCTTGTAGTCTTCCTCTCAACACATTGAGAGTCAAAGGTTTAGTGTAAATGTGCAGAGTTGCTACACTTGCAGCTTCCTCCCCCCAACACAGGTGTACCAGATCTGTAAAACAAACCGTTTGAGTACAATAAGCTAAACACAGGACTGTACTCCACCCTGGGTGGACGCACAAAAATTAGAATATCGTTAAACAGATCAGTTTCTATAGCCAGACTTTAGACGAGTCTATTTGAAGAGTGATGGTGGAGGGTTGGTTGACAGACCACTTCCACGGTATATAACACAGCCTATAATGGTGGAGGGTTGGTTGACATAGACCACTTCCACAGTGTGTACACACACATGAAAGTTGATGACCCAGAAACACACATGAAAGTTGATGACCCAGAAACACACATGAAAGTTGATGACCCAGAAACACACATGAAAGTTGATGACCCAGAAACACACATGAAAGTTGATGACCCAGAAACACACACGAAAGTTGATGACCCAGAAACACACACGAAAGTTGATGACCCAGAAACACACACGAAAGTTGATGACCCAGAAACACACACGAAAGTTGATGACCCAGAAACACACACGAAAGTTGATGACCCAGAAACACACACGAAAGTTGATGACCCAGAAACACACACGAAAGTTGATGACCCAGAAACACACATGAAAGTTGATGACCCAGAAACACACATGAAAGTTGATGACCCAGACAGCTTCTTTATGAATGACATTCAAGCTGCAGATGATATAACGGATATTTACACAAATTCGGAAGACTTTGAAAGAGAAATTGACAATATGCCCATGCACTCAGCTCCTGGGCCTGACTCATGGATTTCAATAAAGAAATGTAAAGTACCAGTAGCGCGAGCACTTAGTGTAATATGGAGAGAGAACCTGGATACAGAGGAGATACCAGCAGCACTTAAATCTGCAGATATAGCTCCTCTGCACAAGGGGGGTAGTAAAGCCTTGGCAAAAAATTCTAGACCAGTTGCACTAACATCACACATAATAAAAGTGTTTGAAAGAGTGATTAGGAGTCAAATTTCTAGTTTTATGGAAAATAATGAGCTACACAATCCAGGACAACATGGATTTAGAGTGGGCAGATCCTGTCTGTCACAGTTACTCAACCACTATGACAAAATCACAGAAGCTCTAGAAGAAAAGCAAAATGCAGATGTTGTATATACAGACTTCGCAAAGGCGTTCGACAAATGTGATACTGGAGTGATAGCACACAAAATGAGGTAAATCGGAATAACTGGTAAAGTAGGACACTGGATACTCAATTTCTTGTCGAACAGAACACAAAGAGTAACAGTCAATAAAATAAAATCGAGTCCAAACGCAGTTAAAAGCTCTGTACCTCAAGGTACAGTCCTTGCACCGTTACTGTTCCTTATTTTCATATCAGATATAGATAAAAATACAAGTCACAGCTTCGTGTCATCCTTTGCAGATGACACAAAAATCAGCATGAAAATTACCTCTGCTGAAGACATTGAAAAATTACAAGCGGATATCAACAAAGTTTTCGATTGGGCAGCAGAAAATAACATGATGTTTAACAGTGATAAATTTCAGGTACTCAGGTACGGCAAAAATGAGGATCTGAAACATAATACAGAGTTCAAAGCACAATCGAATCTTCCCATAGTAGGAAAACAGCATGTCAAGGATTTGGGAATAATGATGTCCGACGATCTAACGTTTAGGGAGCATAACCAAGCAAATATTGCGTCAGCCAGAAAAATGATAGGATGGATTATGATAACTTTCAAATCCAGGGATCCCATCACAATGGTTGTACTCTTCAACTCACTTGTGTTGTCCCGTCTTGAGTACTGCTCAGTACTCACTTTCCCCTTCAGAGCAGGGGAGAGTGCTGAAATAGAGGGAATACAGAGGACATACACGGCACGCATAGACGAGATAAAAATTTGTTTTATCGCATAAGAGATAAAAAAGATAAAATCCTCTTTCTCATCTACATTTATGACCTTCCAAATGCCTCCCAACACCTCAAACCAATCTTACTTGCTGACGACACAACCTTCATTTACTCCAGTCCTGACCCCCTTGCTCTAAATCTCACAGTGAATACTGAGCTAAATAAAGTCCATCTTTGGCTAACTGCCAACAAACTCGCCCTTAACATTGACAAAACTTTCTATATTCTGTTTGGCAATAAATCCTCAAATCAAATAAATCAAGATAAATAATACCCAAATTTGTAGCAAAATAGATGGCAAATTCCTCGGCGTTCTCATTGACCAGAAGCTGAATTTCCAGGGACACATTCTAAATATATCAAAAGGCTTCAAAAATTGTTGGCATTCTTTCTAAGATCAGATATTATGTACCTCGCCCTGCCCTGGTGACGCTCTATTACTCTCTCATCAATCCTTATCTCAACTATGGTATTTGTGTTTGGGGTTCTACTACCCAAAATCATTTACGTCCTCTAATTACTCAACACAAAGCTGCTATTAGGACAATATCTAACTCTGGCCCCAACCATCACTCGGTACCCTTACTCAAATCTCTGAATATGTTAGATATTAAGTCACTGCACATTCTCTCATGTGTAATTATATTATATTTATATTTTTATATTTATATTTATATTTATATTATATATATATATATATATATATATATATATATATATATATATATATATATATATATATTTATATTATATATATAAAACGCTGAACTATAATGCCAATCCTGACCTCAAAAGCTTCATTGAAGGTTGTAACAGAACCCATGAGCACCACACCAGAAATAAATACAGTTTTGATATTCCAAGAGTACGACTTAATCAAACCAGAAATGCTCTACAAATCAAGGGACCCAGAATGTGGAATGACCTTCCCAACCATGTTAAAGACTGTACCTCTCTCAACCAGTTTAAGATAACTAAACACTACCTAATTAACTCCCTGTAACCTACCTTACCCCTATAATGTCAACCTATGTCTGTTATTTTTAAACAATACTGTTTGTCGACCAAATTGTATTTTTTATGTTTTTCTGCCATGTTCCCCCTTTTTTTATTTTTTTTATTTTCTCAACACAATTTATACTTTAATCTCAATTAGTATTAAGTTTAAGTCTTTAGTGTTTTTCCTGCCAGAAACGCTTTGTGTAATAGTGGCTTTAGGCATTGTATGTACTGCTCTATCTATAAATTCATCAATATTTGTATCACACCTTGTATGTATGTACTTTACCTGAATAAACATTTGAATTTGAATTTGAAAACATCTAATTTATTGGGATCGTCTCAAAGCTCTAGAAATGGACTCTCTAGAAAGGAGACGAGAGAGAGATACCAAATAATATACACATGGAAAATACTGGAGGGCCAGGTCCCAAATCTACACAGTAAAATAACAACGTACTGGAGTGAACGATATGGAAGAAAATGCAGGATTTACCCAGTGAAGAGCAGAGGTGCGATAGGCACAATCAGAGAACACTGTATAAACATCAGAAGTCCGCGGTTGTTCAACGTCCTCCCAGCGAGCATAAGAAATATTGCCGGAACAACCGTGGACATCTTCAAGAGAAAACTGGACTGTTTTCAAAGAAAAGTTCGGGATCAGCCGGGCTGTGGTGGGAATGTGGGCATGCAGGCCGCTCCAAGCAACAGCCTGGTGGACCAAACTCTCACAAGTCGAGCCTGGCCTCGGGGCAGGCTTGGGGAGTAGAAGAACTCCCAGAAACCCCATCAACCAAGTACAACAGGACGGCCTATAATGGTGGAGGGTTGGTTGACATAGACCACTTCCACAGTGTATAACACAGCCTATAATGGTGGAGGGTTGGTTGACATAGACCACTTTCACAGTGTATAACACAGCCTATAATGATGGTAATTCTTGCTTCCCATTTATTAATTTGACAATGAAGGAATTCTCTTCCAGACTTATTTAGCTCAACCTTTCAATTTGATCTTAATCGCACAACTTGCTTGGACTAATTTGACTTCTACACATTAAAATCTTCTTAATAAATTCTCAAAATGCGTATTTTAAACGGAATTTAAAACGTGCCCAAAACAATGAAATGTCGTTTGCAGGACGTTTTGAAAACGCGAAAATGTTTGGTGGGTTGTCACCCTATTCCTTCATTTTCAGTTTAATAAAATGATCCAAATTTGGCCAAATTATAAACTTTTCACTTATGTGTATTTGTATGTAAAACAAATAATTTAGACTTGTACCCATGTTCCTTAACACTACCTGTTGATTGAGGATCAATGTCCCTACAGCCCAGTCTCTGACAACATTGGTTAGTCATTATATTTAATGTATATGCACCTATTCACTTAATAGTAAACAAGTTCCTAGGAGTTAGGCAACTGTTGTGAGGCGGCATCCCGGGGAAAGTCAATAGTTTGACATTAGGGAACCTCTGAGCAAACCCAAGTTCGGCCATCCTGTCTGACAACGGGAATTAAAGTACACAAGAATCAATTTATTAAACTATGGGACTGTATGTTCTTATTGATAAAGGGTGCAAGTTAACCACTAATTCTGTTCCATAAGTAGTGCAACTTCAAGGGGAAAAAATTACACACTCTTGGTGATGAAGATTAATAGCAGCAGAGCTCAACCAAAAATTTTTGATTAGCAGCAAATTGCAGCATATAGAAGACCTGAATATTCCAGAGTTAAACAAGAGGCTGTCAGGTTTTAATGTACACTTCACGGCTTTCAAGACATATCTTATCAAGTGTAGGTCAACCAAAGACAATTCAGTTCAGACGAGAACCCACAAATACGTAGTTCCTGAACACGGTGGTGCAGAACTCATATGCTTCAATTCTGTTTTCAGTTTTATTCAACTTGGTTCCTTACATGATACTTGAAATAATGCAAATCTAAGGTACCAGAAAGCAAGAAACTCCACAACAAGAATAAAATGAATAATCTAATGAACAATATTTTAGAAATGTCATATTCGTCTCCTTTGTATTAACCATTTTCAGCATCATGGTATAAAATATCTCCCGACTGGTTATTGACCGTCACCTCAGTGTCTGACGACATGTCTCTTGCTCCTCACCTCATTGTTTATTATCTTGTTTCCTTGTTTATTGCCTGTTCCTTCCTCTCCCCCTCACATATGACTTTATAATAATCCAGAACAGACCGAAATATCCTCATTTCTCTATCCTCTAATGTATGGTTTGGTCATCATGTCTCGTACTCTGTGGGTCAACGATCCTATCTACAAGATTGAAGATATTCTCCGATGCTCCCTAGTACAAACTGGGTCGACAACACTCGAGTTAGTCTTCACTAAAGAGAGAGAGAACTAAACAGACATGTGTAATGAAAGTGCACCTTCTGAATCACATTCGCTCAATGAGTGGATGGCAGGGAGATGCTCACCTAGGTTACATTAATTTAGCTGCCATAGATTAAGGCATAATTGTCACGTCTGAGAGTGCCCAGGAAGTTGAGGCTCACATTGTAATAAGAGTGAAGTTAAGCACTTTCATCAGGAGCTTCTGCAGGAAAGTCAGCACACAACCAGCCATGAGAGGAAAGATAAACATGAATGAGAAAGATAAAATACCACAGAAGTTGGATTTGTTTATCGTGGTGAAGAGTTTGGGGCAAGACTCCCAGAAGTTGAAAATTTAACCAAATGTCATAAGACACTTGATGATTTCATCAAAGTCTTGCAAAGTCAGTAATTATCAAAAGAAGGCGCCAAGCTGGAGAGGCAATGTAGCACCATCAGATGTGCGGATATTAAAAAGGCGCTAAATATCACTAAGGATGACAATACGAAAACAAAAGTGAACAAGGCGAACGGTATCAAAGTTATCTGATTCACCAAGAATTCTATCAAGGGACAGGTGACTGCGAGGGACAGTATCATAGTTATCGGGACAGTATCATAGTTATCGGGACAGTATCATAGTTATCGGGACAGTATCATAGTTATCGGGACAATATCGGGAAGCAAGACACACATCCAGGAAGCCGGGACATTCAGCAAGGATACACGAGAGTCACTGCCGGCAGCATAGCTAACAGGCAGCATTGCTAACAGGCAGCATAGCTAACACGCCGCACACGGTTTTGTTCTCTGGAAGTTTAAGATTCTGAACACCCATCAGCTCAAGTCATCACAGTTTTGCCAGGAAGAGCACATCAATACTCCAAGACCCAGATAATATCTTGTCTGGAAGGAAACTACAGTATACCAGTTTTGTCTGCAATTTAATAGACAAACAACATTGTTGATTAGCTGCTGTCCAGGTGACTTATTCTGTGCACCCCAGTATGACCCAAAATTGTCGTACCGCAATTGTCGCCCCATGACTGGCTATATTATTTTTTGTGAGGAGCGTATCGCTGACCAGGTCACAGTTCTACCCTGAAGGGCGAGGCTATACCCTGCAGGCAGGGCCACACTATTGCACCTTAGAAGGTGTACCGAGCTTGACAGGGAAAGGTGGACCAAAGCACTCTGGTCTACCAGAGGGTGTTTGGTATCCCTGATTCCACCTGTGGGAATCATTTTACGACCTTCGTTGGAGGGGAATAATTTCTCCAGGCCTAGGAGTGTCTCAGGCATTAGGTAGAGCAGTGAATCGGTCCTCACTACGCGGAGATGTCATGGGGAAGTCAAAGAGGCAATAGAGGCAGGTTTTAGACGAGAAGGGACAGTGGACCGAGGTGCAGCAGGCACCCAAGAAAACTGCTATCGAGGCTACACCAAGTGCTTCTACCAGCGAGACACCAGACATAATGGAGCTGGAGGACAGCACCAGTCTCACACCAGACAGTGTCAGACATTGTACCTCTCTCTACAAGCCAGCCACAGGACAACATTATGTGACAGGAGAAGACACCACCAGTCTCGACTAGACACTCTCAGACTGCACATCTTCCAAAATTCAAGATCCATAAATGCAGACAGACAACTTTCCTACAGCATAGTAGTAACAGCAATGGAAATGTTACGATATATCGTATCGTGTTATTTCATCGCATAAAGGCACGATTATTTAAGTCATACGTTCATTATTACAGGAAGAACGAGGTTAACAACCATGGAGGTCGTTAACTGTCAGCACGATATGGCTCGTCCGGTGGCGGGAATTTCTGTTAGCCAATCAGAACCTCCGGGCGAGGTAACGTGTGCTGGCCAGAGCATGTGGAGAGACAGACATCTACTCCCCTCCATTGAGTCAACAGGCTGTCGTCGCGTTTGGATGTGTGACCAACGGACCCAACTGTTAGTGTGCTCCACCCTCACGAAGGAAGAGGACCTCGAGGCATGGTCGACGTTCTTGAAAGTTATGGAAGATAACAGCTTTGAGATTTAGAGGTCGGCGTGGAGGTAACGCGCTGATTTTCCTGATAGCGGTACAAATTGCAGGAAGGTAGATGATTTATAAGTGGGAAGATCAATCGGACAAGAGACGACCGTAGCATGGTCGTAGTATCTCTATATATATATTTAACTGTACTTGTGTACAATGCACGCATATAATATATATATATATATATATATATATATATATATATATGAATGAAAACTCACACCCCAGAAGTGACTCGAACCCATACTCCCAGAAGCAACGCAACTGGTAACTACAGGGCGCCTTAATCCGCTTGACCATCACGGCCGTCAAAAGGAAGTGATAGCCGAGGCTATTTGAGCCACTTCCCCGACGGCAACTCGGATGGTAATCTTGGGCATATAGTCCTGGGGACCATTCAGGCTTGTTCGCATATATATATATATATATATATATATATATATATATATATATATATATATATATGTAAAATATTGTATATACGGTGATTAGAGATATATCACAATATATCCATGATGAAGTTTTATACCATCTTATTTTCTTGTCCTTTGTCAGACCTCAGCACAAAGTGTGTCGCACCTGACAACAGGTTCGGCTGAGGCTGACACCTGCTCAGATTCATGTACCCCGTTGTAGTACAACGAAGCATTAGGATAAACATTCAGAATAAACCTAAATTAAATGTGTTGGGTTGTCAACAGTTCGATCCCAACAGACAGAAGAAGACACCACAAGTCTCACCACTTGTCTCGACCAGACACTGTCAGACTGCACATCTTCCAAAATTCAAGATCCATAATACAGACAGACAACTTTCCTACAGCATAGTAGTAACAGCAATGGAAAAGGAACAACCAGAGCTCAAACTTTCCAACAGTCAACCTGAAAGAAATATTATATTGATTTTAATTATATAATCATTATAATTATTATAATTATAATGAGATCAACAGACTGCAAATTACTTAGAGAAAGTAAAGTCCTGCAACCTGTATACTCTTCAGAAAGATGCACATAAGTCATGCTGTTGGAATACCAAGTCAACTTTCCACTGCATCCACTACTAGAACAAGCAAATCCTGAATGTGGAAGGATTCCGCACACATGACTAGACAAAGCAGACATGTCAGGTTCTGGCGACTGTCATGGGACATGTGCCAGAAATAGTCAATGGTGGTAACTGGGGAATGTTCCGAGAGACCATACGTCCCGGAACCCCTGCGCTGCTTCAGATGTCAGATATACGACCACCATCAATTACTCTGCACTGGACAGGAGAGCTACAGTGTGTGCAGCCTGAGGTGTCCAACCAAAGACACTATAGCCAAGTACAAGGCAAACCAGACCACAACAGCCAAATGTCATGCCTGGAGCCCAACCTGCTCTGCACGTTGGGCTCCAGGCAATGACATTTGCCTCCCAAATACTTGCCTTCTAGCTGAGGTTGTTTCTCTGCACAACCTACAGAGCAGGTTGTGCAGAACATCTTTGCATGGAAAGAAAAGGTACAGACTCGTCAGATTTAGTTTTCTTGAGGTGCTTTCACTTTTGAAACTATTGGAGCTACACAAACCAAAGACACTAATAGATTTATGTCCATTTACTGAAACTTCCGTGACTGCACCCGAGAAGCTCTGCAGAAATGTACTTGTAATAACATGAAGAGTAGGATTGTACAATATAGTAATAGAACTCACAGACGTTTTAGACCGACAGATTTTAGTACTATTTTCTTACTGCAATTTTGACGGGTGATGTCACGTGCTGGGCCACTTGTTTCTAACATGAAACACCACCACAGAAGTAACATTTCTTTTTGGCAGTGTAAACAGTTGCTAGTGCATGATTCTCCTGGACTAGTTTACCACTTGTCTAGGGTTGCACAGGTACAACTATTGCAGCAGTGTCTGGACTTTATACAGAGTCAGATCAAGCATTATGCAGGTTCAGGTTATGCAAGTTTGCCTCATTGTAGACAATCTTTGCAAACTACAGACTTTACAAGTAGTCTTGTTCTCCAGAACAAGCGGATGAATGGGGTAGTAAAGAAATGCCATATGAAAACATCGTGGATTAGTTCTTCACGCTGCTGTTCCGCAGTAACTGGTTTCACATTATAATCTTTGCCAAGTTTATGTACTTCTCTAAAACTCATCAAGGGTCTCACTTGGCTCCTGCTGCTGCCGGGTTGCTAAGAAGTGTCTACCAATTATCTCGTTGGGAGTTTTCACGCATAATGTGATGTAGATACTCTGTCATTTTCAAAAGGTCGTACAATACTTTATAACTTCACAAACTGTATGCAATACACAGTTCACTAGAGTTCCGAGTTTGTTAGGAGCATTTTCCCCCACACTCTGCAATGACATTTTCAAATGTGCAATGCCAGTGCTTCCTCACACTAGTTGCCGTAGATTTAATATTCACCTATTTGTGCTTGCGGGGGTTGAGCTCTGCTCTTTTTGCCCGCCTACCAACTGTCAATCAATCAACTGTTACTAACTACAAACTTTTTTTTTCCACACACACACACACACACAAAGCGTTATATGACAGAGTGCTGGGTAGACGGGACACCATGAGTGTAGCTCTCATCCTGTAACTACACTTAGGTAATTATACACACACACGCACGCACGCGTCAGGGACTGGAAAGCTTGTGAAATGGTACATAAAAACAAGGCAACAAAATGATTAGTCGAAGTGGGGAGTAAAGAGCAAAGGGAAAGGGAACATATTCCTGAAAATTGTATATACCAACATAGATGGAGTGAGGTCAAAAACTTTGGAGTTGCAAGATATAATTCAGCTTAGGGTCCCAGATATTGACGCATTATGAGAGACGAAACTTTAAGGAAATGTATTAAATGAAGTTGTATTCCCAAGGGGCTATTCAGTTTGGAGACGTGACAGGAAAACTAGGAAGGGAGGAGGAGTGGCTGTGCTGGTGAAAGAACACCTGAAGGTAAGAGAGTTAATATTTGAAAACTCTCGAGATATTGACATAATGGCATTGCTGCGCTGGAATCAGGATGATAAGCTGATAATTATAAATGCCTACAGCCCACCAGCAAGCAACACTTGGACAAAGGAAGAACTGGATGACAAACGAGAGGGCCTCATAATGGTCATAAGAGAGATTATGGTAAAAAAGCTGACAAAGATAAATCCCAATTGTTGGTACTGGGGGACCTTAAGGCTGGGGACTGGGAGGCCAACGAGGCAAGAACAGAGGACATTTGGACATGCAGATTTGTAAACCTCATCTTGGAGACATTCATGTATCAACACGTCAAGCAGGCCACAAGAATGAGGGAAGGGGATGTTCCGTCAGTACTGGATCTAGTATTCACCAGGAAAGAAGAGGTATTTGACATCCAGTACCTTCCTCCCTTGGGAAAGAGTGATCACGTACTCTTGGACATTAAATACGCTATGCGATATAATCTAGTAGAGGATGGGGACAGTGAAACAGCTGTTAAACTTGATTTCAAGAGACATACACTATGGGGAACTTAGGAATTTTTTTCATGGCTATAATTGGACAGACTTGTTGCTAGGCATGGAAGTAAATGAGATGTATGCCAAATTTTGCAAAATATACGATGAAGGTACACAAACATTCATACCAAAACAGACATGCAGACCTAGGGAACAGGGTTGGTTCAACCGAAATTGCAAGAGGTCCAGAGATCAAAAGACACAAGCATGGAATCATTATAGAAAGAGATCAAACCCCCAAACATACCAGCGATACAAAGATTCAAGAAAACTACACTTCAGTAAGGAGAGAGGAACTTTGAGAAGGGTTTAGCAGACAAATGTAAATCAGATCCAGGCCTTTTCTGTAAATTCATTAAAAGTAAGCTGCAGGTAAAAGATAATATTGAGAGGTTGAAAATGGGGAACAGATACACGGAAAAAGAAAAGGAAATGTGTGTGAAACATTAAACGAAAAGTTACAAAGTGTGTTTGTACAAAATAAGATCTTCAGAGAACCAGACAATAAGAATTCCAGAGAACAATATAGACGTGTCTTGAGAAGTGAAACAAATGCTCCTGGAGCTAAGTAAAAACAAAGCAGTTGGCCCAGATGGAGTTTCACCATGGGTTCTGAGAGAATGTGCACCTGAGCTCAGCATTTCACTTCAGCTGATTTTTCAGACATCCCTGTGTACAGGAGTCATTGCAGATGTGTGGAAAAAGGCTAACAGTTCTAATCTACAAAAGTGGCACCAGGGAAGACCCCCTCAATTATAGACCTGTATCATTGACAAGTGTAATAATCAAAATATTGGAAAAATAATAAAAACTAAATGGGTAGAACACCTGGAGAGAAATATCAAACAGACAGTATGGTTTTCAATCTGGAAGATCCTGTGTAAAGAATTTACTGTTTCAATGATCAAGCCACAAAGATTTTACAGGAAAGAGATGGTTGGGTTGACTGCATCTATCTGGACCTAAAAAAGGCTTTCGATAGAGTTCCACATAAGAGGTTGCTCTGGAAACTGGAAAATATTGGAGGGGTGACAGATAAACTTCTAAAATGGATGAAAAATTTTCTGACTAATAGAAAAATGAGGGCAGTAATCAGAGGCAATGTATCGGACTGGAGAAACGTCACAAGTGGAGTACCACAGGGTTCAGTTCTTGCACCGGTGATGTTTATTGTCTACATAAATGATCTACCAGTTGGTATACAGAATTATATGAACATGTTTGCTGATGATGCTAAGATAATAGGAAGGATGAGAAACTTAGATGACTGTCATGCCCTTCAAGATGACCTGGACAAAAGTATATGGAGCACCTCTTGGCAAATGTAATTTAATGTGAATAAATACCATGTTATCGTATGTGGAATAGGAGAACATAGACCCCACACAACCTATAAATTATGTGAGAAATCTTTGAAGAATTCTGTTAAAGAGAGAGATCTAGGGGTGGTTCTAGATAGAAAACTATCACCTGAGGACCACAAAGAACGTTGTGTGAGGAGCCTATGCTACACTTTTTAGCTTCAGAATTGTTTTTAAATACATGGATGGCGAAATACTAAAGAAACCGTTCACGACTTTTGTTAGGCTAAAGTTAGAATATGCAGCTGTTGTGTGGTGCCCATATCTTAAGAAGCACATCAACAAACTGGAAAAGGTGCAAACACATGCTACTAAGTGGCTCCCAGAACTGAAGGGCAAGAGCTACGAGGAGAGGTTAGAGGCATTAAATATGCCAAAACTAGAAGACAGAAGAAAAAGATATGATCGTAGGATATGATCACTACGTTCAAAATAGTAACAGGAATTGATAAAATCGATAGGGAAGATTTCCTGAGACCTGGAACTTCAAGAACAAGAAGGTTATAGATTTAAATTAACTAAGCACAGATGCCGAATAAGTATAAGAAAATTCACTTTCGCAAACAGAATGGTAGACGGTTGGAACAAGTTGAGCGAGAAGGTGGTGGAGGCCAAGACCGTCAGTAGTTTCAAAGCATTATATGACAGAGCTGGGTAGACGGCACACCACGAGCATAGCTCTCATCCGGTAACTACACTTAGGTAATTGCACACAAAAAGCAGCCCATAGCAGCTGTAACTCCCAGGTACCTATTTACTGCTGGGTAACAGGTGCATCAGGGTTAAGGAAACACTGCCCATCTGTCTCCGCCGGGTGCGGGGACAGAACCCCGGTCCCTAGATCCACGAGCCTAGAGCACTGTCCACTCGGCCACCCAGCCCCCTCTATTAGTGTATCTAGACAAGTGGTCCGTAGTAACTTGTCCATGGTAGACTTCAAGTTGAATAAATTATAAGTTAGAAGTGTGACTGTCCCACTTTACATCTTTATATTCCGGCGTAAAGAGTCATATCTCTTCAACCCGCACGTTTTCTGATGCTCGGGGAACATTTTGGTATACATAAAGGTATTCAGGGTTATTGTATGGGAGAAGAATTTGTCGTTTAATTTTTAGCATTACTAGTGGCTTATGTCCTTTTGTGTTGCAAGATGGCGCCGAGGCAAGGAACGTCCCGCCAAAGGAGCCAAATGTCAGCCATCTGGTGATTGGCCCAGGTAAGGTCACGTGATGGGATCGACCAATGGCGCGGCGCCCTTGGGTGGTGTGACGTCACAGGGCAGAGGGGTCGGGTCGGCCCAGAGCCATGCAGCACAGAGTGTCACCATCTGTTTTTTTTTTTTTTTTTTTTTTTTTTTATTTGAGATATATACAAGAGTTGTTACATTCTTGTACAGCCACTAGTACGCGTAGCGTTTCGGGCAGGTCCCTGAAATACGATCCCCTGCCGCGAAGAATCGTTGTTACAACCAAGTACACATTTTACTGTTGAGTTAAACAGAGGCTACAGTTAAGGAATTGCGCCCAGTAAATCCTTCCCGGCCAGGATACGAACCCATGACATAGCGCTCGCGGAACGCCAGGCAAGTGTCTTACCACTACACCACGGAGACTGCTAATAAAGGTTGCCAGCTGGGTACCTGCATTCACGTCCCAGCAACACTTCTCAGTGGTCTTATCATAAGCCAAGGACTCAATGCCAGATAGAATGCTGTGAAATATTAAATAACTTTCTCAATTCCCCCCTAGAGATGAGAGGCTTACTCAAACACAATGGTGAAAATAATGATATATTTACTAGAGAAATCTATATGTATAACTATGCGTGTGTGGGAGCAGTGATATTTTGTGACCACAAGAGGTGGCGGCTGGTTTCAAGAGGTCAAGGAGTGAAGCATTTAAATCGTCCAGCTGACTGTTGCCAGAGGCATAGTGAGGAGAGCTGTCGTCGTCTGACAGTTCTACATTGTATTTACTGTTGTCTGATCCATTGTAGATTTCTCTAGTAAATATATCATTATTTTCACCATTGTGTTTGAGTAAGCCTCTCATCTCTAGGGGGGAATTGAGAAAGTTATTTAATATTTCACAGCATTCTATCTGGCTTCGAGTCCTTGGCTTATGATAATAAGACCACTGAGAAGTGTTGCTGGGACGTGAATGCAGGTACCCAGCTGGCAACCTTGATTACGGGTGAGTGGCAAGAGTCACCTGTGTGTTTCCCAGTGTTATGGCGGACAAGTTCAGCCGGGAGTGACAGAGTTAAGGATAAATTTCTCCACTCGCCACGGGTGCAAGGCAGTGACACAGGTCGTGCCCGTGGTAGACTGGGGTACTTCCAGGGTGATCAGTGGCGCCCAGGTACAGGGGAGCGAAGACCCGCGGGGCCAAACCATAACACAGGTCAAGTTGCTGTGTTCAGTGACTACATGCTTACCTCATGGTCGTGGCCTTCATGTACACCTTTAACCTCACCCAGAGTTGCTGTGAATGTATTTTCATGGCATTATTTAGTGTCTAGGCATATTTTACATCAAGTTTTTTCACTGATATTGTTCAACAGAACTTCACTGTTGTATACAACTTGCATACATTGAATACACACTCGCACATTAGTTTCAATTATGCGCACACAAATGTTTTCTTTTACAACATATTATATATGTATTCAGATTTTTCATCAATATATACATGCACTCACTCAATATGTACAAGTTTCTGCACCATTATTGGACATTTAAAAGTCCTGGAGACTGGTAGTCGTTGAAGCAGCTGATATGACACAAAGGGACGTTAAACGCTTCGCACCAAGTTTGGACCACGTGACGTTTCTGTGGTCTCGTTTGAGGGTTTACAAACAATACTCACGTTGGCTTATTGCACACTTTCCAGCTGCTGGCAAATGTTTTATTCTGTGTACTTGAAAGGCCTCCCTATAAGTGAGCCTGGGTGTAGCAGCATGGTGCAATACTGGGTTCTGAATGGTATTTGTAATGCCAGGACTTTGCTAAACTTGTTTAATAACCGTGTTACAGTATAACTGAAAAACACACGGAACGTGGGGTTTTTGACCTGTTTTCACCAGATACATATTGAAACTGTTCAGCATGGTTACGTCAACAAGAAGAAAAACCATCTTTTTGGTCCACTTCAGTGTTTTCCGTACACACTCGACAGCACTCACCATGTCACATTTATCAACCAAACACATGTTTATGTTATAGTCCATAACATAGTCTCGTTATAATCCATGGTTTATATATTGGATTCGTTATTGTGTTCTCCTTGCCACTGTTCACCATTGCACCAGTGTGAACAGTTGTCAATATGTTCACTTCTGTCTTTCCACCGCACTGAGAGTATCTGATCAGTTTTTCTTAGCTGGCAGTCACCTTCAACATTATTGTCAAACGGGCATTTCCCTTCTGTTTACCTTTACTGTACCACACACTCCAGTTCTATTTTCAAGCAAGAACCTAGTTAGCAAGGGACTTGTATAATAGTTATCAGTGTATAAAATGTGGCCTTTGTTCAGCCATGGTGCCATCAGTGACTTCACCACACTACCTGAGAAGCCATGGTGCCATCAGTGACTTCACCACACTACCTGAGAAGCCATGTTGGGCATTACTGGGAATGTCTACATTGGTTCCAGAACACAGAATCATGTTTAGCCTTATTCCTGTTTACAGTCACAGAGAACAAAGAATGTCAATCCAAGTCTGTGGAGTTTGGAGGGAATATACTGCTTGAAGCCAAAACGTCCTTTGAGAAGCACAAGGGATTCCTCAATCATAAGCTTCTGATCTGGTGCGTAGAACTCTCTGAACTTTCCAATGACCTCAGTCAGAACATGCCTCACCCTCCAAAGTCTATCATCCTCTGTCCGGTCTTCATTATTGGCAAAATAAAGACACCTGATGAGTATCTGAAACCTGTCTCGATACATATTTCCCGAACAAATGTGTTGCAACAGTATGGTCTTTACTCCAATAATCTGAGAGGAAGTTTCACACAATGTTTCATCAACATACATAGTTCACGAAACACACATTTCATCTACAGTAGTGTTTTACCAACACTGTAATCGTGAAAAATCTGTTAACTCATGTTCAACAAGATGAGCTTCATAAATGTTCGTTTCCATGAACAATATGTTTAATGAGCGACTCATTAAGATATGCAGTAAAGTTCATTTCACTCGTGTCCTCACCAGTATCAGGGAAAAGGTCTGTAATCCCAACATCTTTATTATCAAAGGCAGGAATTAGTGGAACAAAATCTTCATCACTACACAAGTACACCTGGGGTCTTGCGAGACGCAACAGCGTCACCACGGCGAGGAATCGTTGCACACCATGGACCAGGAGCTGAAGCCCGTCTACACACAGCACGGGTGCGAACTGAAGACTAGGTAAAATCACCTGAACATGATGGCCTTTGTTCCTTATTGTCACCATGTGGTTCCATGCGGCGGTGTTTGGCTGGACGAGTTGCTGATGTGACAAAACTCCGCATGGAAACACCAATGCCACTATCAACAGGCCCTGTAATACTATTTTCTGATTCGACTTCACTGAAACCAGAAAAAGTCACCTTCCTCTGACTCGTCGCCAAAAATGTCTTCATACTGCAAATAACCACAATCACTGTGTGGTCGGGAGCAAATTGTAGTGTGTGGACAAGGAGGCAGTGGAGTCAGTGGCGAGCGTGTAGGCCTCACCCTGGGAGCGGGCTACATCTCACCCTCACTGTTAGATTCACAGTGGACTCCTGTGTATAGTCTCTATCGATGTCAGTCATCAATATCACTTTCCTCACCATCAGAAAATAATTCGGTATTACTTCATCCTCAGTCAATGATTGCGTGTTGCGGATCATTGAGCGCGGTTGAGCGTTTGGACAAGATGCGCTCACCATGGTGTCTGCTTAGTAACCAAGCCCCCCCCCCCCACAATGGCAGAATACGTTCTATTTATTTTCCAAGACGGCATCTGTTTACTATTGCCCCTGGGCAGCATACAGGTGCCCCCTCTAACCCACAGGTCGTTTAAATCTTGCACAGTCCCCCCACACAACATATGATGTGGTGCACAATTCCGCAGAAGTTACTCACCACACCATATGATGTGTTGAGCAGTTTAAGGGTTAATGTGTGGATATACATTAGTCACAATGGAACTGCTGCAGTATTTCCAAACTATTCTAACACGGTAACTTATTGCATCAAATAATGTTTGCGTAAGTTAGTTCAGTTTGGCTTGCGTTGGGTTATACAGTACTAGCAAGTGTTGGCTGTCACCATGTTGCTTGTGTTGGGTTATACAGTACTGGCAAGTGTTGGCTGTCACCATGTTGCTTGTGTTGGGTTATACAGTACTAGCAAGTGTTGGCTGTCACCATGTTGCTTGTGTTGGGTTATACAGTACTAGCAAGTGTCGGCTGTCATCATGTTGCTTGTGTTGGGTTATACAGTACTAGCAAGTGTTGGCTGTCACCATGTTGCTTGTGTTGGGTTATACAGTACTGGCAAGTGTCGGCTGTCACCATGTTGCTTGTGTTGGGTTATACAGTACTGGCAAGTGTCAGCTGTCACCACGTAGCTTGACTGATATCGTGTAAGAGTCCAAGTTGAATAAATTGAGCTGGGTGGGGTGAGATACACTTTAATTCCATTTCAGGTTTTATTCAACTTTGTTCCCTACATTATATCTGAAATAAAAGCAAAAGTATCAGAAGGGAAGAAAACCAACAAGAACAAATTAATATAATCTAATGAAGTAAATATTTTGGAAATATCGCATTCCAAATGTCTATGAACTATTTACGAAGCCAAGATGCGTTTGCTGACAAAAGTTTTAATCCAGCCACGTTGCAGCCACTGGCAATTAATATTCATCAACACGTCATGCCACAATGATTAGCATTCAGCAAGGCATGATCTGCCGACTATAATCTTTGGTTAAACAAGTCGTCTGGTTCCATTTAGTCCATTCTGTCAAGGTGTAAAGGAACAGTTTCCAACCGACCAACCAAGGTGCACAAGCAGTGGAATAATGCCTATAATCATTATCATAAATCATGGGAGGGGACCTATGCTATTGGTTCAGATGGACCTATTACTAGCCAGCTAAAAATACTCTACCCTCTCATTGTCTAATCCATTTGCAGGCCGTTTTATCGTGGAAATTCCAGAAGTTGTAAGGTTCCAAAGTAGCAAGGAACAGTAATGTATCATAACCACTACAAACTTGTGTGATTTCACCTGGCAGCCATCATACAATCATTGCAGTAATGAACTCACTACATCAGGCTAACTATACTAGCATTACTCGCCTAGTTAACAAATCTTTTCAGAATCATGTTTCAACACCTGTAATTAAAGCTTCAACACACCTTTGACTCGTGAATGATTAATGGTGTATAAAGACACTATCCAGAGATATTTGTGTAATCTTACATTAACTGTTGAGAAGTGAGATTGCTACTGTCTTTACAGGAACTGGGGAAGCATCATTCAGTGGGGATTATCTACCACAGCTGCACCATGGCAATCTGCACTACCCCATGTGCCTTCACTGCCATTTGCCAGCCACTGTCATCCTCTGTCTCACTAGTGTATACCTCTCACATTCCATGTGTATGGAAGCTAAGGTTACGAGCATCTTGCCAGTTAAATTCAACCAGTCATTGGTTGAATTCATGCAGACATGTGTGCAAGTTAAGGACACCAGTAATAGCAACATCTGATTGGCTCGACGGCAGCTGTTGGGTACAGATGTGTCGTTCGTAGCTCTCGCCAGTTCCACCGTCGTGGCTGTGTGAGGAGGGTGTTCATGACGGCTGTGGGGGTGGTGTTCCCCGTGTGAGCGTGGTACACCTGTTGAGGAGACAAGGAGACTTACCGGCCTCCATTGAAGAGGACCTCGTCGGCTGGTCTGGCTTTTACAGTGCCAGTGGACCACTTGTTGGTTGGTTTTGCCCTGGTGGATGTTCTCCATGTGCAGTTGTCGGAATTGGTGGGCATCCAGGTGCTGCGGGGAAACGGTGCCGTGGTGAAGTTTCGCCATCAGGCTGCCTTTCAGGCGTTTCTGGGGCGGTGTGAGGGGCATATTTACCCTCTCCCTGATGCCGCCGGTTCTGTTAAGGTAGTGAACCTTAGCGTCTCCTTGACGTATGTGTCGGTGTGTGGTGCCCCCTTCGAGTTTAACGACGATCTCCTAACTGCTGTGTTTGGACGGTTTGGCACTGTGCTAAGCATTCGTTGGAACAAGTTACTTGCAGGGCACTGTGCTGGGATAATTGACGGCTCCCGCACCCTGACCATTTTTCTGAAGAGTAGTGTTCTGTCCTCTGTGTCCTTGTTGGGTTACACGCTCCGCTGCCTGTATTGGGGGCAGCCCCGCACCTGTTATAAGTGTGGTAATGAGGGGTCATCTCGCTGCAGTGTGCGACATGGGAGCATCTGGCAGGGTGCAAATTTTTCGTGAGGAGGACTTTCCACCCCTGTTGACTTCGGACGCTTCTGAGGATGGAGCGAGTGCTGTGCCCGAGGCACCTCATTGCCCGTCTGCTGCTCCACCTGTTGGGGCGGATACTATGCCTTGTTCGTCCAGTCTGTTAACTGCTGTGGCATTGCCTCTGTGGGTTCTCAGACCGATGTGGGTGTGGACCAGATGCGGTGATGTTGGCCATGCCTGCGAAGGAGACGGGTGGGGATAGTGTGGTGCCTGTTCTCGCCTACGTTTCGGGTGTTGCTCCACTGTGCCCCCCCCCCCCCCTGCGCCTCCGTGTGCCGGTTCTCTGAAATGGGAGGTTGTTGCGCCTGGTGTGGATCGTGATTTAGTTCTCGTGCTGAAAAAGTACACCGGCCGGGGGGTCTTGGCGCCGTATGAACCTGTGCCTCGGGATGTACCGCCGCTCGTGATTGTAGGTGTCGTTGTCGAGATTGCGGAGCATATTCGTCGCCCACGTCGCTCGGATGAGGGCGTGCCCCCGTCGCAGGATGCCTGGGATGTGTGGCATGTGTATTGTCAGAAATATCCTAAGCGTCTGTTTCCTCGGAAATATTATTGACCTAGTTCACTGATGTTTATGTTTAGCTTGTATGTATGTGTTTGTTTTTTGCTTTTTTTGTTTGTTTTATGATCCTTTGTCTTCTCCGTGTCCCTCTGTTTACCATTCACGTTTGTCATTTATGTATCCTGCTTTGTTACTCTGTCCCCGGGTTGGGTTGTTTCTGTCAAGGTTCATGTTATGATCAGGTGCTTCAGTATCTTGTTTAATTTGTATGTCTGTATTTTATAATAAAAAGAAAAAAGTAATAACACCATATGAGGAACTGCCCAAGAGTATGAGTGCACGAGTTATTAGGCCGGCTACCAAGTAAAATGCTGATCTAAACCCAAGGATTATTCAAAATGCAAGGGATGGGCCTCGTATAAGTTGGATAAGAGTAGACAGTACAGTACTGGGAAGATGGGACACTACGAGCATAGCTCTCGTCCTGTAACTACACTTGGGTAATTACATGCAGCAGCAGCAGCAGATCCACAGACAAAGTGGCTTGGTTAAAGGAACAACTTCCTTTTTCTTTTTCACAACAAAACAAAAAGCAAGTGATCCTCCACTAATAAACACAAGGAAAGAGTCAAAGAGACGGAAGCTGTATGTAGACTCCCCAAAGGTCGGGTGGCATAAGTGGGTTGTGGCCCCAGCCAGCTATGATGCTTATTTCTGCATAGGCGACTCTTCCCACTGTCAAACACGTTAAATGCTACCAACCACACCGTGGAACAGACAATAGTTGACTCACATTATCCTGAGTTGTCTTACAACTGTACCCCATCTTGGTAACCCCAGCTCTACCCCTTACAAATGTACCCCAACTTGGTACCCCCAGCTGTACCCCAACTTGGTACCCCCAGCTGTGCACCTTACAACTGTACCCCAACTTGGTACCCCCAGCTGTGCACCTTACAACTGTACCCCAACTTGGTACCCCCAGCTGTGCACCTTACAACTGTACCCCAACTTGGTACCCCCAGCTGTGCTCCTTACAACTGTACCCCATCTTGGTACCCCCTGCTGTATACCTTATAACTGTACCCCCCCTCCCCATCCGGCCCGTTGGCGTCGTGAGGGGGCTTCGGGGTCGGCTGCCGGAGTGTGATGCTCCGTGGGACAGTCCTCTGTCCTTTTATGGCCTTGCACTCTTACTGCTGTCTTCTCTAATTATGCCGGATCGCTTTTCCTTTTCATTATGTTT
Organism: Procambarus clarkii; assembly: GCF_040958095.1. Classification (NCBI taxonomy): domain Eukaryota; kingdom Metazoa; phylum Arthropoda; class Malacostraca; order Decapoda; family Cambaridae; genus Procambarus; species Procambarus clarkii. The sequence continues at coordinate 13,930,925 of NC_091154.1, forward strand.
ATCTATTTTGACGCCCGGGTGCTTGGGGAGGCATACTCTTGCACCCATAGAACTGTTGTACCCGACGTCTCGAGCGAGGGGAACCTTTTATTGTCAATACCCCTTTCGTCGCTGAACCCGATCTCGACGGACTGACGGTTCTTAAGGTGGCGTTTGTGGGGCGAATACTCAAGACGCACCCCTAGGGGGCCCCGGCATGATCGGCGATAGCTTCCTGTTGGGTGTTCTGCCTCTAATTGTGGCTCCATGGTGAGTATGGGGGCACATTCGTGGATGAATTTCTTTCTCTTCGTCTCTATGTCGATGAATGTTTCAGTTGTACCCTCTCAGGCTCGTGGGGTGGGCGACCAAGCCCCCGAGTTGGCCTGTATTGGAAGACCAGGCTCAGTAGCTCCCGCTGCGTTGGGCCCCGATCTTGCTCCTCCTTTGACCGTCTTGACTCCTTTCCCCAGCTCCCCTCCCTCCTCTGTGGTTGGGTCGAGCCTCCAGCCCCCAGTGGTGACCACTTCGTCCCCTGGTGCGGCTAAGTCTCTCGTTGTGACTACTGCGCCTTTTGATCCCTCTCTCTCTGGGGGTTCTCAACGCCGTTCGCGCCCCAGCCGCACTCACTCGATTCCTTCCCGTGCTGACGCGTATCAGGCCTTGTTTAGTCCTGCTTCATGGGCCAAATACTTTGATCTCCTCCCTCTTGATTTTGCGCCTCCTGACGATTTCTCCCTCCATCAGCATCTTGTAGATTCCGTGGATGCGTCTGTTACTTTCAACCCCACTCGTCTCGGTACACGTGTCATTGCTGCTCCTTCTCAGGATGCAGCTTCCTGCTTGGCTGCCTTATCTGGCCTTGGCGAGATCCCTGTTCGGGTCTCCAAGAACGTTCGGATGAATGCCAGTGTTGGCACTATTCTCCTCCCACCCCATGTTGCAACCGGTGTTCGGAATCTGCAGGATTGCCACGATGATATTCGGCATATCCTTGATGCCCAAGGCCATTCTGTCCTCCAGGTTGACTCGTCCCCCTTGTGGTCGTCGCCGTCAACCCCTTCGCATTGTGAAGATCACCTTTGATGGTAGGACCCTTCCATCCTCTGTCATTCTTGCTGGTGCTAGGTGCTCTGTCCAGAAGTATATTCCTTCTCCTCGACTTTGTAACAAGTGCTGGAGGTTTGGGCATGGTGCCCTCCGCTGCTCTGGGACTGTCTCTCTCTCTCTCCTTTGTGTGGGGGTGAAGGTCACTAAGTCGGAGTGCACTTCTCCCCAAGCTCGCTGCCTCAACTGCGGTGAGGCCCATCCTACCTTCTCCCGTGCCTGTGTCCATTACAAGCTTGAGGCAGCCGTCCTCAACCTGAAGCACCGGGAGCGTTTATCTTTTCCTGAGGCGAGGCGCCAGGTTCGCCGGCTCCCGCCTTATACTAACATCTCTTATGCTCGCGTGTTGCGCTCTTCCTCTCCTCGTCCTTCCCTCCTTCCTCAGACTTACAACCGTTTCCGGGCCTTGGACCCTGATACGCCCACTGCCCCCTCCTCTGTTCCTTTGCGTTCTGTCCCGAGGGGTTCCCTTCCTGGTCCTCTGTCTGGGGTTCCCCTTCTTTCTACCCAGTCTGTTATGTCTCCTGTGTCTTCTTCCTCGTCTCCCTCCGATCCTCCTTCCCATCCTCTTCATCTATCGGCTCTCCCCGCCGCCTGTCGGTGCAGGCGGATGTCCATCGCTCTCCTAACAGCCGTCGTGTGTGCTCTCGTTCAGCTTCTGTTGAGACACTGGAATCTGTTGCCCGGTACGTAGTTGCTGGGACACCAGTCTCTAAGTCAGAAGCGTAAGCCTGGCTCCTCTCTTTCCTCCTCCCCGGTGGGTAAGGCGGCTTCACTTTCTTCCTCAGCTCCTACTTCTGGCTCTCTTGCTCCTTCCCCTCCCATTTCAGTGATTGCGCCCCCTGTTCCTGCTATGGAGGTTTCTTTGGCCCCTGCTTCCCTTTCGGTTGCTGCTCTTGCTGAGGTGCGCTTCCCTCTTTCTACTCCCCCTCTTCCTGCTGCTGTCCTTGACTGCTCCTCTCCATTGTCTCCTCCTCTTCCTCTTCCTCCTCCTCCTCACCCCGCCCGCCCACCTCTGATCTGTTTTCCCGTTTCCTTCCCTCCGTCTTTGCTCAGTTTACCCATGCCCCCTAACCCTGACTTTGCTGACCCTGATCCCGACCCTGATATTCTTTAAAGTGCTCTGTTGCTCTTTCACCTTTGTTTCTTCCTTGTTCTCTGTTTTTGTCCTTTCTCTTCTCATCGTTGTCCATTCTTCAATGGAACGTTCGAGGTTCTTACGCCAATTTCCTCGAACTCCAACTTCTGATTTCGAGGTTTTCGCCCCTTTGTGTCTGTCTCCAGGAGCCGATGCTTGGTGCTCGTCCTGGTCGTTTTCGTGGCTATTCCTTTCTCTCCCCCCCTTCCCCAGCCATTGCTGGGGCTTCTAATTCTTCTGCTCTCTTGATCCGTGCTGATGTTCCCTTTGTTCCTTTACTTTTTCCTTCGCCTCTCCATTGTTCTGCTGCTCGTATCTTTGTGGGAAAATGGTACACAGTTTGTTCCATTTATCTTCCCCCCGAGTGTCCCGCTTTCTCTTCCCGATTTGAAACACCTCCTAGACTCCTTGCCGGAGCCTGTGCTCCTGCTGGGTGACTTCAATTGTCGTCATTCTCTTTGGGGTGACGTTCTGACGAATACCCGGGGTCGCCTTCTTGAGCCGTTTCTCCTCTCTTCTTCCCTGTCTCTTCTGAATTCTGGTGAGCCCACTCATTTGGACTCTCGGACTCACACCCTCTCTTGCCTTGATCTTTCTGTTTGCTCTTCATCTCTTTACTTAGATTTCATGTGGCAGGTTCTTGATGACCTCCATGGAAGTGATCATTTCCCCATCCTTGTTTCCTTTTTCTCTTTTCGGCCTTTCCTCTCTTTCCCTAGGTGGCAGTTTGCTAAGGCGGCCTGGACCCTATTTACCCTCAGTGCTGCTCTCTCACCTCTCCATTCTGCCTCTCTCTCGCGCTCTCCTCCTTTTTCATGACACTGTCTTCAACGCTGCCCCCCGCTCTATTCCTCGCTCTTCCTCTCGGGGTCCACGGAAGTGCGTTCCCTGGTGGAATGCAGACTGTGCTCGGGAATGCAGACTGTGCTCGGGAATGCAGACTGTGCAGACTGATTCTTTTCTTTCGGAAAGCGAGTGCGGTGGCCCGTAGGGCCATCCGTACGGCTAAACGTGAATGTTGGGCATCTTATGTCTCGACAATTACGTCCGAAACTCCTCTGGCCCAGATCTGGAAGTGTATCCGCAAGATAGCGGGTAAGTTCGTTTCCGATGTTTCACCGGTCCTTCACCTCCATGATACTCTTGTGGCGGACCCGTTGCAGGTCGCTTCCGTACTAGGTTCCCACTTCTGTTATCTCTGGTCTTCATCTTCCCCAATCTTTCCTTCTTCGTAAACCTGTCCTTGAGTCTCGTCCTTTAGATTTCTGCACTCGTCTTCAGCTTCCCTATAATGATCCCTTCTCTCTCTATGAACTTCGTTCTGCCCTGGCCCTCTGCGGTTCTACGGCGGCGGGCTCCGATGGTATTCATTATGAGATGCTTCGCCATCCCGCCCCACACACACCGAAACTACGACGTTGGTACAACGTTCGACCAAGTTTTAACACCTAACCAGTTATAACAACCAATATAGCAAGTTGTAACAACGTTCTAATACGTCATAAACACGTTAAGCCAAGATGTAACAACTTTATTACAAGTTGTAACAAGCGGAAAATAGAGTCAGTTTCGGTTTGTGTTTCCAGGGATCTCCCTCCGTGCACATCTCAGTATTTACTGAGTCTGTATAATCGGATCTGGGAGTCGTCGTCAGTCCCTGTGGACTGGCTCGATGCCGTTGTCCTCCCTGTTCGCAAACTGGGGTCTCTGGGGTACTTCCCCTAAGGACTTTCGCCCTGTTGCCCTCACAAGTTGTGTCTGCAAACTCTTTGAACGTATGGTTAACATTCGTCTGATGTGGTTCCTAGAACACCATCACCTCCTCTCCCCTTCTCAATTTGGTCTCCGCAAGTGCGGCAGCACGACAGATGTCCTGGTGAACTTTTAGGTCTATATTCGTACTGCTTTTGCTGCGAAGACCTCCGTTGTTGCCGTCCTTTTTGACCTGGAAAAGGCTTACGACACCACTTGGCGGTATCATATTCTATCTCAACTTCATTCTTTTGGCTTTCGTGGTCATCTCCCTCTCTTTCTCCGCAGCTTCCTCTCCCGTCGTTCCTTTCGGGTGCGCCTTGGTACCACTCTCTCTGCCTCTTTTCAGCAATACGAAGGTGTGCCCCAGGGGTGTGTTCTGAGCACTACTCTTTTTCTGGTTGCCCTCAATTGTCTCCTTTCCTCTCTTCCTTCAGGTGTCTTCTCCGCTCTCTACATCGATGATCTTACCCTTTGCTGTCAGGGTGATGATTCGCCTCTCCTTCAGCGCCGGCTACAACTTGCAATTGATGCCGTGTCGTCTTGGGCCACCGATCATGGCTTCAAGTTCTCTACTTCTAAGACTTGTGCCATGACTTTTACTCGGAAACGGGTTGTTCTTCGTCCCTCTGTCACTTTATGGTCATCCCCTTGAATACAAAGATTCCACGAAGCTTTTGGGGTTATTCCTTGACACTCGTTTGTCTTGGTCTCCCCATATCTCTTACCTCCGTGTTGAGTGCTCTAAGGCCCTTACCCTCCTTCGGGTCTTGTCCCATACTTCTTGGGGGGCAGATAGGCGCACTCTCCTTGCTTTACATTCCTCTCGTCCTGTCTAAGCTCGATTATGGTTGCCCTGCTTACTCGTCTGCTTCTCCTACTCTTCGCCGTCTTGATGCTTTGCACCATACTGGGTTGCGCCTCAGTTCTGGTGCCTTTCGTTCGACTCCCTTCCTTAGCTTGTATGTTGACACTGGCTTCCTGTCTCTCCAAGACCGCCGTGATCGCTACTGTCTTCGCTATCTTGCGCGGTCCTTACAACATCGTTCCTCTCGCCTCTGTCGTGCTTTAACTTTTACCCCTCCTGCAGTTCCTGTTCCTCTTTACCACCTCCCTCTTTCTGTCCGGTTATCTCGCCTACAAAACTCTCTTTCCGTTCGTATTTCTAATGTTTCTCCTCGTGTTGTTCCTTCTTTGCCCCCGTGGAGAGTCCCTCTTCCGCGGTTTTGTACATCCTTGACCCGTATCACTAAAGCTTTTACCCCTCCTACGGTTCTAAAACGCCTTTTCCTTGAGCACTTTTCTTCTCACTCCTGCTCCGTTTCTGTCTTCACCGATGGGTCTAAGTCTGAGGACGGTGTTGGCTACTCTGTAGTTTTTCCTGATCGCACTTATATGTGTCGCTTACCTCCGGAGACTAGCATCTTTACAGCGGAGCTTTATGCTATTCTCTATGCTCTTCGTCTCCTGCTTTCTCGTTGTCAGTCTTCCATTGTAGTTGTTGTTGACACTCTTGGTGCCCTCATGGCTCTCGGGTCCTTTAATCCGGTTCATCCAGTAGTGTTCGAGATCCAGCATTGGCTGTTTCTTGTTCACAGTAAATTTAAGTCGGTTGAGTTTTGTTGGTTCCCAGCCATATTGGTGTGTCTTTAAATGAGCGTGCGGATGCTGCCGCCAAGCAAGCTGTCCGCTCTTGTCCCATCTCTCGTAAAGGCATTCCGTATTCCGACTTTTACCCGGTTATCCTTTCCTCCGTCCTTACCCGTTGGCAAGCTTCTTGGTTATCTGTTACTGGTAACAAACTACGTACTCTTAAATGTTGTGTTTCCTCGTGGCGTTCTCCTTCCACCGTAACCGGCGGTGGGAAACGGCTCTGGTGAGGTTGCATATTGGCCATACTCGCTTAACCCATGGTCACTTGATGGAGCACCGCCCTGCTTCTTATTGTCCTAGTTGCATTGTCCCTCTTACGGTCGTGCATGTCCTTCTTGAATGTCCCGACTTCCAGGACGAGCGTGTGTCTTGCTTTTCGACCGCCCCTCGCGGTCACCTGTCCCTCAATAGAATTCTTGGTGACTGATACTGTTGATATCCTTCGCCTTATGCGTTTCTGTTCTCGTATTGGCATCCTTGGTGATATTTAGCGCCCTCTGATTATTTTGCGCATTTGATGGTGCTACATAGCCTTCCCGGTTTGGTGCCTTCTTTTGATAATTACTTACTTATAACTGTACCCCAACTTGGTACCCCAGCTGTGCACCTTACAGCTGTACCCCAACTTGGTACCCCAGCTGTGCACCTTACAACTGTACCCCAACTTGGTACCCCCAGCTGTGCACCTTACAGCTGTACCCCAACTTGGTACCCCAGCTGTGCACCTTACAACTGTACCCCAACTTGGTACCCCCAGCTGTCTACCTTACAACTGTTCCCCAACTTGGTACCCCCAGCTGTTCACCTTACAACTGTACCCCAACTTGGTAACCCCAGCTGTGTACCTTACAACTGTACCCCAACTTGGTACCCCCAGCTGTGTACCTTACAACTGTTCCCCAACTTGGTACCCCCAGCTGTGTACCTTACAACTGTACTCCAAATTGGTACCCCCAGGCTGTGTATCTTACAAATGTATACCAAATTGGTAACCCCAGGTGTGCACCTTACAAATGTATACCAAATTGGTAACCCCAGGTGTGTACCTTACAAATGTATACCAAATTGGTACCCCCAGCTGTTCACCTTACAACTGTTCCCCAACTTGGTACCCCCAGGTGGTAACTTACCTCACCCTTAATATGTCAACCCATGTCTACTATTTTAAACAATGCTGTTTCTTAACCAAATTGTATATTTGCTTTTTTTCTGCCATGTTTCTCCCCCCCCCCTTTTTCTTCTTCCTCACCACAATTTATCCTTTAATCTCAATTAGTATCAAGTTTTAGTTTCTGTTTTTTCTGCCTGAAACGCTTCGCGTTCTAGTGGTTTTAGGCATTGTACGTACTAGCTCTATAAATCCATCAATGTTTTGTATCTCACCTTGTATGTATGTACTTTACCTGAATAAATATTTGATTTGATTTGATTTGAGATCATGCTCCAGCTGTCATGGAGGTGATGGTCATGCTCACAGTCAAGACCAAGGTGGTGGTCATCTACTTGCAGCTCATCATGCTCCTCTTCTAGACAGATAGTCAAAACCCAGCTGATGAGGATATAGATTTTCCAGCCCATCTTTCTGTTTTGGTAGTACTTACAGTAATGATGAGGGCCATAGTATAGACACGTACAACAAAATTAGAATGTAGAAATCCGAGCTATTGAGTTGGACAAGCTCAAAAACTTTTTTTTAGTTGCCTATTCTAACCTCCCTAGGCCTAATATAGTACATATGTGTGCTATACTAGGCCTATGAATATTTAAGTTTGATTTTTAGCTTCATTTATTTTAAAATAATTCCTTACTACTCAGTGTACTACTATTTAAAAGCTAAGAACGTTCGAATTCCGACTACTAACATCGTCACACTAGGCACTATCTAAACAGGAGAATGGGTTACATTTTGAAGGATAAAATACAAATGTGATCCAGATCCCACAGTTGTTTTCGGTCATATTCCTCATGTTACAGCAGAGGAATTAGAGGAATCTTAGGAATCTTTATAGGAAAGAATTTAGAATTAAAGGAAAATTAGAGGAATCAGAGGAATCTCTCTCTAGGAACTTCGCAGGGCAGGGGCAGGGCAGGGCAGGGCAGACCAGTGCTCAGTAACTGAAAGGCACCAACTAGGCCCATAGATTTGATCTGTACTGCCCTTCTTAACCCCTTTCTTTTACTTCTAGACGAGCGCCTGAAGGATACAACAGACTTCCTGACAAAACTAGAGGACCTGAATGTACGAAGAGAACCAGTTCCAGAGAACATGATCCTGTTCTCCCTTGATGTGGTCGCCTTCTACCCAAGTATCCCACAGTGTGAAACAGCAAGACTAGTCTCAACCTTCTTCGAGGACAACAAACACTGCATCTGCCAGCCACTCAGATGCGGGAGTCTGGAGGCCCCTATGAGAATACTCCTGGAAGAAGCGATCCTACACGTAATACGAGACACGATCCTGACCTTTGACTCCAAAGCCTACAGGCAGATCAAAGGCACAGTAATCAGTACCTCGAGTAGTGTAGCAATTGCCAAAATTTTTGTCCACGCCGCATTTGAAGCCCAGAGAGTCACGCCCAGACAGACCTGATGCCTACTTCAGTTACACTGATGACATCTTTGGAGTGATGACAGGCGGCCTTGAGGTTCTACAGTCCTCCAACACCTGGACGGACTCAGCCCACGAGAACCTTAAGTTCACCCTGGAACACAGCACAACGAAGATCAACTTCCTGGACACTACGGTCTACATAGGCGAGGGGGGGGGGGACACTTACACACAAGAGCCTACTACAAGCCCACAAACCTACACCTACCTCATGTACAACTCCAGCCATCCAGCCTCCTTAAGAACTCTACCCTACTCCTTAGGCCTGAGGCTCAAGAGGATAAACCGCCAAGAAGATAACCTCACCCTGGAGCTACAGGACATATGGGATTGGTTCAGTGCAAGAGACTACCCAGCTCATGTACTTGGGTCTTACGTGGTTCTGTTGGTCATGAATTTTTCTTTACAAGTGTATCACACAACTGTTGGTGCAACACTTGTTGACATGCTATGTCAACATGGCAGATCTGGTTGGCCTGCAGCTTATTCGGGACAAGTGAGTGGTGGTAAAGTTACAGCAGTTTTCAAGACTTCATCGCATGCTATGAGGAACATTCCTTCCCACTGCCAGGTGGGACGAGCACCATGAAGGTGGTTAATCTTAGTGTCGACGACAACGTAAGTGAAAGTGTGAAGTGCTCCATTCGAAATGCCAGATGGGCTTATTTCAAGGCTCTGAGCATTCTAGAAAGGTGCCAAGCGTATGTTGGAACAAGATCCCATCTGGACATGCGAGGTGGTGGCTTACCAGTACCCGTACTCTACTGATGCAGAATATACAGTCCGTCTCAATGAGGTTTAACCTCCACTGTTTGTACTCTGGACACCCCCATACAATATTATCAGTGTGGTTTACCTGGTCACTTGGCTGCTGCGTGCTTAGTGGGAGCGGTGGACTGGGTGAATATTTTCCAAGAATCTGATTTTCCCCCACTGGAAAATTGGAAACTGGGAAAATTCCCCATCCCCATGAGGTACCCATGGGGGTGTAGGATGGTGGTGGTGGTGGTGGTGTCCTGGCTGCATGAGCTACAACTTCTGGTACCATGTGTTCTGATGTCCCGGGTACCTGCACGAAGGAGACGGTGCACCCTGTGGATACTGGGGTAGCTCGTACGCCCACGAACTGAGTCAAGGACGTGACAGTAGAGGCGTGTGCTCGGCATATTGTTCCTGTAGACATTCATCCTGTGCCACTTTAATAGGAGGTGGCTGTGGCTCACCCTGGGGATTCACACTGCTTCTGTGTTCAAGTATGGTGAGGAATCTCCTGCCTGATGCTCCTGTTGGTAAGGGTGTTCCCCCCCCCCCCTCTTCTCGAGTGGTGAAGTCGGCTGCCCCTTATGTGGATGGTATGTGCACGTCCTCGACACATGCAGAAGAAGTCTCTTCAGGCCACTTTGATGCCTGAACAAAAACGGCTGAAGAAAACTAGCAGGTTGCAGTCCTATGGCTCTGAGGAACCTGTTGAGAGGATAGAGGGCAAGGTGTGTGTGGTGAATGCTGCTATGGCTGTCTTGGAGCCGGGTGGGTGTGGGGATGTTCCCTCTACAGACTACTTGTGGGCCTCCCATTGTGGTGGGGTGTAGTCGAGTCTAGTGTCGGTTGTCGCACTATGGCTATTTGTGACTGGTGTTAAAGAGGGAGGGCATCCCACCCCACTTCTGTGGGGTTCCCCTTTCCAGGGTCTCCTGGATGGTCAGGGTACAGTGGGTGACTCCCCAGTTGGTCTTCCACTTTGGTCTGGGCAGCAGTTGGGAATGGTTAAGTAGTTGACTCTTTCCTCACCTTTTCCCGATGGCTCCCCCTTCTTTTTTGTGCCTTTGAATGTAAATGGTCTTTGTTCCTCGGCAGTTGGGTCTGGATTCTATGCTTCGCTGTCACTGGGTCGATGTGGCTTTCATCCAGGAGCATAATGTCTGGGATGTGAACCTGCTGCATGGTCTGGCCGTTGGGTATAGGGTGTTGAATCCCTCCAGGTTGTTAAAAAGGGGGCACCTCGATTCTTATTCACAAATGGGCACAGATTTCTTTGTTACATACGGAGATGGACGATGATAGGCGGATTCCATTTGCAAGGATCTCCTGTCTAGGGATGGTTATACCGTTTTTGAATGTTTATGCTCCCTCTGGGTCTGCCAGGAGGCAGGAGAGGGAAACTTTCTTTGCTAATGAGGTATTATATTTTCCGAGGCATGATACCCTGTCGATGGTTTTTTGGGGGAATTTCAATTGTGTAATGTCAGCGAGAGATTGCAGTAGTCTTTCACCTTCTAATGCATCTCTTGCTTTGGTTGAAACTCTACAGTGTTATGGGTTTCGAGATGTGGGTGTTGTTCATGGTGGTGCTATGGAGTATACTTTTGTCTCTCGCAGTTCGATTCTTGGCTTGATAGGTTTTATGTCTGTATATACCTGGTTGAAGGTGTTCTGGGAGTTGTTCTACTCCCAAAGTCTTGCCTTGAGCTGGACTTTATTTGCGAGATCTGGGTCTAACAGGCTATTGCTTGGAGCCGCAGGCCCACATATCCACCACAGCCCGGTTGGTCCAGCACTTAAGAAAATTATCTAACTAGATGGAGGGAGGGAGCTGTTGACGCCTTTCTTATGGTTATGGTTGCTTTCTTGGACCACTGTATGGTGGTTGCAAAGATTGGTGTTCGAAGCCAGGTATGGGTGGGGAGAGGTTGGTGGAAACTATTGTAGTTTGCTGCAGTGTGACAACGTTCATGAACAGGTTCAGGTTTGGTGGACTTCATTGGTCGACCGAAAACCGAGTTTACACCAGTCAAAGAGACGAGGAAAAGGAGTGTCAGCGGCTTTTTCTTTCTATTGCGAAGAGGAAATCAGCTGAACGGTTTGGGTTGTTCAATGTGTTACAAGCTAGATTGTCTCGCCTTTATTCTTTGGTTAACACTGGGTTTGATAGATATTCTAAGATTTTGCTGTGCAAGGAGTAGATTCGCAGATTGAGACGCGATGGCTTAAGGGGCGAGGGTCAGGACTGGAGGTTGAGGAGCGCTTGTTTGGTGGTCGTCTTTTGCAGCTTTTGCACTGGAAGGAGAAAGAGGATCACGAGTCAGTGTTGTTGCCTGGTCTCCATATGCTCGATGGTTTGGCTTTGTCGAATACAGATGGGGTGCTTTTCTATATTTGGAAGGAGCTTGAGGATCTCTATAGGAGGGTGGAGAGGGATCGAGGTTTGGAGGATTTTTTTATCCGTCATTGTTTTCCCAGGTTTGGCGTAGTTGAACTGTCAAGTACTGGTATCCGAGGTGGGTCGTGGCGAGGTTTGGGACATTGTTCATTCCTTACGGAAGGGTAAGGTGCCGGGGATCAGATGGGTGGCCGGCAGAGTTTTACGTTTCCTATTGGGATATTATTGGGTTCGATTTCCTGAAGGTGGTTCACTTTTTTAGAGCACGTGCAGTTGGCAGCATCTCGGGCTCTTTGAATTGTAAAGCTCTCACCTAGGTCAGGCGATTTGCAGTTCTTTTCCAATTGGCGTCTTAATACTCTCCTAAATCAGGATTATGAAATATTTCCAAGTTATTGGTGAATCGGCTACGGTCGGTGGTGGACTCCCAAGTTTATAAGGAACAGTTTTGTGGGGTGCCAGGGAGTCGTTTGTTCATTTTAACAATCTGGTTTGGGATGTTACTGTATACGTCAGGGTCAGAGTTCCCTGCTGCCACGATGAACTTTGACTGGTCGAAAGCCTTCTATCGTGTAGCCATAAGATTGTACTCGCCTATTTGTGCCTGCAGGATCGAGCTCTAGCTCTTTAACCCCACTTGTCTAGCTATTGGTTGTCTAATGCAATGACTCCTAAACTATTTCTCTATCATGCCTTCTTTTAAGGTTATGAATAGAGTTAGCCTCTACAATCTGCTCCTGTAGGTCATTCCATTTCCTCACTACCCTTACACTGAAAGAAAACTTTCTAACATCTGACTCATTTCAGTCTCAAGCTTCCATCCATGCTCCCTTGTTCTATTGCTATGCACTGTAAACATTTCCTCTCTATTTCCACCTTGTCAATCTCGATCCCACACAATCATGTGTTGGACATCCTGGGGGAGGCTTGGGGTCGACTCCCGGTTTGTGGGTTGGGTTCGGATGTTGTATAGAGTTTGTAGTAGCCATGTGTATGTTAATGTTTAGCAATTCACTTGCAATCGAGCACTGTTCAGTAAGGCTGCCTACTGTCGATGCTCTTTTACATCCTTTTTCAGGAACTTATTTTGGGTTTTGTCGGCTCATGGTTCCATCGTTCCACCAAGACTGCCCAATGGGTTTGTACTGAATGTGTGGGGGATATGCTAATGGTACAACTGTCTGTGGCTATGGAGGGTTCGGTTGTAGGTGTACAGGACGTCGTGCACAGTTTCGAGTTGGCCACGGGGAAGGGGGGGGGGGGATGTAATAAATCTAAAGAAATCTTTTATCATGGGGCTAGGTAGTTGGGGTTCCCAGCCATCTTGGGGGAGGTCTTTGCTTCCGTAGTACGGACTGTTTGGATGCTAGGAATTACTTTGTTCAGCTCTTATGAGGAATCGGGGCCTTGGAATTGGGCGGCGGTTTTCCAATTGGTAGCAGTGGCAGTGGGGATGCTATTTGAGAAGGCTTTGACCCTGTTTTAGAGAAATTATTGTGAACCAAGGTTCTGTCTAGTCTGGTATTTGGCCCATCGTTTCCCATTGGAAAGGGAAGATGGGCAGACTACTGTACAAACCGTCAAACCACCCGGTTTGACACTTGTGCATGCATCTGGCGGAGGGTGGGATTGGTCTTGTCAATGTGTATGTTTAGTCGCTAGCTATTTTTTGGGGTGACCTTTCGCAGGGGCTCAGGTTGCAGGACAGTCTTAACTCCATGGGCGTGTACTTCTGTCTGTCTGATGCGTGTTATCTCGTGGGGGTGGCGTGTTGTGGGAACGTTGCTTTCATTATGCCTTCGGTTTACTCTTGTGCAATTATCGTTCTTAGAGACCTTTGTCGGTTTCCGAGGTTTGTGTCTTCGTTGTAAAGGGCTATTGGGCTCTCTTGGGTCGTGTAGCTCACAAGGTTGAGGGGTTGTACCCGTTGTTTGATTGTGAGATGGTTTGGGACGCTCTCAGGGTACCGGTTTCTCACCCCTAAACACTGGAAACTGATGTTTCGGTTCCTTCATGAGACCCGCCCTACCAATGCCCGTTTATTTATATTGGGTATTGTGGGCTCGAACTGTTGTGCCCATTGCAGTGAGAGCGAGTCCCAACTGCACGTTTTTTTACTGCACGTTTTTTTTACTTCTGTCGGCGTCTCTCGTGTTTGACGTACTGGCTTTGGGTTACCATTGGTTCCTCCTGTGGTACTGATTTGCGAGTGGATTTGTTGAAGTTTTTCTTCCTGTCGTTTCTAGTGAGCAGTGGTAAAATTCAGAATGCTGATCGTTTTGATTACGGATTTCATATTTTGTTTGAGGGTTGGTAGGTTGGAGTGTTGCACTGTAGCTCAACACCTGTGGTTCCTGACGAGCCGGCAGTGCTACACTGTTGTGGCTGCGACAGTCGTTTCAGAAAGATCTTGATCGGTGGTTTATGGCGGCTTTTGTCGCCTCTGTACGCATGGTTATCTTGAGGTTATCTCGAGATGATTTCGGGGCTTTTTAGTGTCCCCGCAGGCCGGTCCTCGACCAGGCCTCCACCCCCAGGAAGCAGCCCGTGACAGCTGACTAACACCCAGGTACCTATTTTACTGCTTGGTAACAGGGGCATAGGGTCAAAGAAACTCTGCCCATTGTTTCTCGCCAGCGCCTGGGATCGAACTTAGGACCACAAGTCCAGCGTGCTGTCCGCTCGGCCGACCAGCTCCCATGGTGTAGAGCGTTTTGGTGTGCACTTGCGTATGCTGTGTGTTGTTGCATCAGTGCTTGGGCCGTGTTCCTGGGTTTTATTGATGCTTCTGTTCTTGTTAATTTGGCGTTTGTTCATTAGATTGAGGCACCGACTAAACATGTGTATGCATTTGTATGAATATTGCATAATTCTGTATGTATGTGTATACACACACACACACACACACACTCGTATGAATGAAATTTTGCCGTTTTCTGTTACATTTGTTGCTTGTGTGTTGGCCATCTGACCTTCACTGTTGATTGTGTTGGGCAGTATTTGTATTTTCACGTGTATTATTTACAATTACCAGTTAAATTATATTGTCCCTTGTGTATTTGGGGCACTGTGTCTACCATGTTGGGTGGTTTGTAGATATTACCTTTACTTGTTATAGCTTTATTGTTCTCGTTATGCATTGTGAACACTTTAAATGTTTCTTATTTATGATGTTCATTCAGCTACGGAATTTGTTTTCCACTGTATTATTTACATTTTTATGTACGATGGTTTGGAATTTCCCTTATTGTACATATTGTATTTTACTAATAATGAGAGAAGGGGAAAAATCCCCCGAATGCATGATGCGAGGGAAAGTTGGTAACACACAAACACCTAACCTGTGTTCCAGGCTCCTCGGGAAGGACTGCGATCCCACATAATGCCGACGAGCTCGTGATCGGCCACATCTTCGTGCAAAGCTGCTTCCAGGGCCCGTAACCTGCAAGACAAGACAATATCTACATTATAATCAGAGAAGCAGCCCCCATAAATGAACCAAGATATTTCAGCAATGCCAACTGAAGCAAGCAGCACAAGACAAAAATACAGAAATAACTTAATTCCCCAAAATCAATACAAATACACCTCTGGAGCCCCAATAGCAATGATGTAGTAACCTAATACAAGAGTCCCACTGTACTGTTTACCTCGGCAGTTCCCTGAGCACAGTGGTAAAACACTCGCCCGGCGCTTCGCAAGCTCTTTGGCCTGGGTTCATATACTGGCGGGGAGAGGGACGATTTACTGGGCACCAATCCTTAACTGTAGCCTCTGTTCACCCAACAGTGAATGGCTACCTGGTGGTTAAACGATTTGGCAGGTCATATTCCGGGAAAAATTAGGATTAAGGACCTACTTTAAACGCTATGCGTGCTAGTGGCTGTACAAGAATGTAAGAACTCTGTATATATAAATAAATATATAAATAAAAAATAAAGAGAACAGTATTGGGACAGGCTTTATAGCTTCACAACACTTGCCACGAAGCACTTCCCACCAGCCCGAGAGTACTGAATGTTTAAGGGGACCGAGGACCAGTGGCAAGCCTGGGTAACAACCTTCCCACCAGCCCGAGAGTACTCAATGTTTAAGGGGACCGAGGACCAGTGGCAAGCCTGGGTAACAATCTTCCCACCAGCCCGAGAGTACTCAATGTTTAAGGGGACCGAGGACCAGTGGCAAGCCTGGGTAACAACCTTCCCACCAGCCCGAGAGTACTCAATGTTTAAGGGGACCGAGGACCAGTGGCAAGCCTGGGTAACAATCTTCCCACCAGCCCGAGAGTACTCAATGTTTAAGGGGACCGAGGACCAGTGGCAAGCCTGGGTAACAATCTTCCCACCAGCCCGAGAGTACTCAATGTTTAAGGGGACCGAGGACCAGTGGCAAGCCTGGGTAACAACCTTCCCACCAGCCCGAGAGTACTCAATGTTTAAGGGGACCGAGGACCAGTGGCAAGCCTGGGTAACAACCTTCCCACCAGCCCGAGAGTACTCAATGTTTAAGGGGACCGAGGACCAGTGGCAAGCCTGGGTAACAATCTTCCCACCAGCCCGAGAGTACTCAATGTTCAAAGGTAAAAGTAAAAGAACACCTAAAATAACCCGTTATTATTTCTCATCATTATAATACTTACAATTCTCTGCTGTGTCAACCGGATTGGCGTTGCTAGCCCTTACACTAGCCTGCTTCACGGATGACGACCACAATGTGCCTCTGATGTGATCGTTGTGCACCCGTCGGTGCGCCCAAACAACTAACTCAGCAATGCCCTACCAGCCCCACTGGCTAGTACCTTCCAGAGACATAGTCAACAGTGCCTAGCCACATCGGTTACCTAGCCTCACTGGCTAGTACCTCCGGGAGTGAAGTCTCTAGCGCTCAGCCAGTCCACTTTGCTAGCCGTTACAGGAGTGAAGTCCTCAAAGATCGACCAGCCCACTTGGCTAGTTCTTCCCTAAGTAAAGTCCACAGCAGTCATCCAGCCCACTAGGTCAGCACCTTCAAGGAGTAAAGCCCACAGTGCTCATCCAGCCCACTAAGCCAGCACCTTCAAGGAGTAAAGCCCACAGTGCTCGTCCAGCCCACTAGGCCAGCACCTTCAAGTCGACCCACATCTTCTCCTGTCCCGGCTTCACTGACTTCCCTAGCCTGCCTCTGGTTACTCGTCAACTTTCAGCCGGGCAGACTAAATGATGGGAAACTGCAATTAATGGGAGGGTCAACTGCTGTAGTTCGGCGCCTGAATCGTAGATGATAACGATGTCCGTCACAGTGCTTTAAAACTCGTTGATAAAGCCTGGCAAGAAGTGACTCGAAAAACCCTGATCACTGGCTGGAGAAAATTGTGGCCTGAATGTGTACCAGAACTAGACTGAAGGATTTGAGTCTGTAAATGAAGTGCCAATTGCTGAGGAAATTGTTACTCTGGGCCGGAGAATGGGCTTTAATTGGATGGTGCTGATGTGGAGGAGTTGGTGGAAGAACACAACGAAGAACTGACCACTGAAGAATTCCAAGCCCTTCAAAAGGAGCAGCAAGAAGAGGCAGCTGAGGATATTTCTCCAGTGGAGGAGGACGAGGCAGAAGAGAATGTTCCTCAACAATTAGGAAGTGGTGTCAGATGTGGGAAGAAATACAAACTTTTATTGAAACGACTCGCCCAGAGAAAGCTGTAGTAGGCCGTTGCATTAATCTTTTCAATGACAATGTGATGCCTCACTACAGACAAATGTTGTGAAGAAGGGGAAAAACAATGTTCAATGGACCGTTTCGTTGTGAGAAAATCGAGCAGTGAGCCACAACCAGGACCTAGTGGTATGCAGGCAACATGTGCCAGAGTGCGCACTCCAGAAGTTTTTTACTGCCGATGTTATAATGGAAGGGGCTCCCCTTCCAAACAGTAACACCTCTCCTCCCCCCCCCCCCCCCCCCCCGTCACCATCTTCCATACGCCAACAGGAGACATCAGCAAGGGAAAGTAATATCTTGAACATACTTTTGTAGTGTAGATTTGGATAAATTAGGTATAAAATTTACTTTGAAGTGAAGTTTTTGGGGTGTCGGGAACGGATTAATTCATTTCCCATTATTTCTTATGGGGAAATTAGCTTCGGTTTATGAATTTTCGGGTTACGAACCGTCTCTAGGAACGGATTAAATTCTTAAACCGAGGTACCCCTGTATTTCTTGTTTTATATAATTAAGGGTTAAATGATATGCACAAACTGTACAACATTTTGTATAACGTGTTGAGTAACTGATGCAAAAGTGCACACCCCTTCATATAATATGACGTTTTGGAGTACCACTAAAGATATAAATGGCCCACAGCTACTCGGGGTTCACATCAGCTTCCTCAGGGCTCTTGTAAACAGACCATTTATTTTAAAAATCATGGCCAAAATTTCTGGGTGAGAGAGATATGGTGAACAGCATGTGACTGGCACATGCTGCGTGTGCCAGTCACCAAGGCTGGCACATGCAGCATGAGCTCACAGCACTGCTGTTCAAGTGACCACAGCATCTCCTAAAAATGTCAAAAATATATGCAACTGGTATTATTTAGTGACGATAGTATTACAGAAGACCCCTGATTGATAAAAATGACCAGGATTCTGATAATAGAAGGACTGTGATAATTTGTGCTGTGCGTAATATTGTGGGAGGAGTAATGTTGAGGGAGGGAACGAGGAGTAATGTTAATCTGTAGCGTCATCTGTCAAATCTGTGTGGCCACCAGTTACTGTCTGCACTCACCATACTAGCTTAGTGGTTGGCTATGGTGAACACAAATGTAGATACTTATACAGTATATAACATATGTATATATAGTGTAATAACAGCAGAGGGAGTATTGGGTGTAACCATTTTTTGAGGGAGGTGGCATCATCTGCACGACTTATGATGTGTAAGGGTGACCACTTTGTTCTTTGGGCACTGTAACAGCTTAGTTGAAGTAAGTAATTATCAAAAAGAAGGCACCAAACCGGGAAGGCTATGTAGCACCATCAAATGTGCGGAATAATCAGAGGGCGCTAAATATCATCAAGAATGCCAATACGAGAACAGAAACGCATAAGGCCAACGATATAAAAAGTATCCGATTCACCAAGAATTCTCTCGAGGGACAAGTGACCGCGAGGGACGGTCGGAAAGTAAGTAAGTAAGTAATTATCAAAAGAAGGCACCAAACCGGGAAGGCTATGTAGCACCAACAAATACGCAAAATAATCAGAGGGCGCTAAATATCACCAAGGATGCCAATACGAGAACAAAAACGCATAAGGCGAACGATATCAAAAGTATCCGAGTCACCAAGAATTCTATCGAGAGACAGGTGACCGCGAGGGGCGGTCGGAAAGCAAGACACACGCTCGTCCTGGAAGTCAGGACATTCAAGAAGGACATGCACGACCGTAAGAGGGACAATGCAACTAGGACAATAAGGAGCAGGGCGGCGCTCCATCAAGTGACCATGGGTTAAGCGAGTATGGCCAATACGCAACCTCGCCAGAGCTGTTTCCCACCGCCGGTTACGGTGGAAGGAGGACGGCCACGAGGAAACACAACATTTAAGAGTACGTAGCTTGTTACCAGTAACAGACAACCAAGAAGCCTGCCAACGGGTAAGGACTGAGGAATGGATAACCGGGTAAAAGTCGGAATACGGAATGCCTTTACGAGAGATGGGACAAGAGCGGACAGCTTCCTTAGTGGCAGCATCCGCACGCTCATTTAAAGACACGCCAATATGGCTGGGAACCCAACAAAACTCAACCGACTTAAATTTACTGTGAACGAGAAACAGCCAATGCTGGATCTCGACAACTACCGGATGAACTGGATTAAAGCACCCGAGAGCCATGAGGGCACTACGAGAGTCAACAACAACCACAAAGGAAGACTGACAACGAGAAAGCAGGAGACGAAGAGCATAGAGAATAGCATAAAGTTCCGCTGTAAAGATGCTAGTCTCCGGAGGCAAGCGACACATATAAGTGCGATCAGGAAAAACAACAGAGTAGCCAACACCGTCCGCTGACTTAGACCCATCGGTGAAGACAGAAACGGAGCGGGAGTGAGAAGAAAAGTGCTCGAGGAAAAGGCGTTTTAGAACTGTAGGAGGGGTAAAAGCTTTAGTGATACGAGTCAAGGATGTACAAAGCCGCGGAAGAGGGACCCTCCACGGGGGCAAAGAAGGAACAACACGAGGAGAAACATCAGAAATACGAACGGAAAGAGAATCCTGTAGGCGAGATAACCGGACAGAAAGAGGGAGGTGGTGAAGAGGAACAGGAACCGCAGGAGGGGTAAAAGTTAAAGCACGACAGAGGCGAGAGGAAGGATGTTGCAAGGACCGCGCAAGATAGCGAAGACAGTAGCGATCACGGCGGTCCTGGAGAGACAGGAAGCCAGTGTCAACATACAAGCTGAGGACGGGAGTCGAACGAAAGGCACCAGAACTGAGGCGCAACCCAGTATGGTGCAAAGCATCAAGACGGCGAAGAGTAGAAGGAGAAGCAGACGAGTAAGCAGGGCAACCATAATCGAGCTTAGACAGGACGAGAGAGGAATGTAAAGCAAGGAGAGTGCGCCTATCTGCCCCCCAAGAAGTATGGGACAAGACCCGAAGGAGGGAAAGGGACTTAGAGCACTCAACACGGAGGTAAGAGATATGGGGAGACCAAGACAAACGAGTGTCAAGGAATAACCCCAAAAGCTTCGCGGAATCTTTGTATTCAAGGGGATGACCATAAAGTGACAAAGAGGGACGAAGAACAACCCGTTTCCGCGTAAAAGTCATGGCACAAGTCTTAGAAGTAGAGAACTTGAAGCCATGACCTGTGGCCCAAGACGACACGGCATCAATCGCAAGTTGAAGCCGGCGTTGAAGGAGAGGCGAATCATCACCCTGACAACAAAGGGTAAGATCATCGACATAGAGAGCGGAGAAGACACCAGAAGGAAGAGAGGAAAGAAGACCATTGAGGGCAACCAGAAAAAGAGTAGTGCTCAGAACACTACCCTGGGGCACACCTTCGTATTGCTGAAAAGAGGGAGAGAGAGCGGTACCAAGGCGCACCCGAAAGGAACGACGAGAGAGGAAGCTGCGGAGAAAGAGAGGGAGATGACCACGAAGGCCAAAAGAATGAAGTTGAGATAGGATATGATAACGCCAAGTGGTGTCGTAAGCCTTTTCTAGGTCAAAAAGGACGGCAACAACGGAGGTCTTCGCAGCAAAAGCAGTACGAATATAGACCTCCAAGTTCACCAGGACATCTGTCGTGCTGCGGCACTTGCGGAAACCAAATTGAGAAGGGGAGAGGAGGTGATGGTGTTCCAGGAACCACATCAGACGAACGTTAACCATACGTTCAAAGAGTTTGCAGACACAACTTGTGAGAGCAATAGGGCGAAAGTCCTTAGGGGAAGTACCCAGAGACCCCGGTTTGCGAACAGGGAGGACAACGGCATCGAGCCAGTCCTCAGGGACTGACGACGACTCCCAGATCCGATTATACAGACTCAGTAAATACTGAGACGTGCTCGGAGGGAGATGGCGAAGCATCTCATAATGAATACCATCGGAGCCCGCCGCCGTAGAACCGCAGAGGGCCAGGGCAGAACGAAGTTCAGAGAGAGAGAAGGGATCATTATAGGGAAGCTGAAGATGAGTGCAGAAATCTAAAGGACGAGACTCAAGGACAGGTTTACGAAGAAGGAAAGATTGGGGAAGATGAAGACCAGAGCTAACAGAAGAAAAGTGGGAACCCAGTTCGGAAGCGACCTGCAACGGGTCCGCCACAAGAGTATCATGGAGGTGAAGGACCGGTGAAACATCGGGAACGAACTTACCCGCTATCTTGCGGATACGCTTCCAGATCTGGGCCAGAGGGGTTTCGGACGTAATTGTCGAGACATAAGATGCCCAACATTCACGTTTAGCCGTACGGATGGCCCTACGGGCCACCGCACTCGCTTTCCGAAAGAAAAGAAAAGAATCGGTCGTCTGCCTACGGCGGTGCTTCTTCCAGGCTGCACGCTTACAGTGGACAGCCCGAGCACAGTCCGCATTCCACCAGGGAACGCACTTCCGTGGACCCCGAGAGGAAGAGCGAGGAATAGAGCGGAGGGCAGCGTCGAAGACAGTGTCATGAAAAAGGAGGAGAGCGCGAGAGAGGGGCAGAAGGGAGAGGTCAGAGAGAGTAGCACTGAGGGAAAATAGGGTCCAGTCCGCCTTAGCAAACTGCCACCTAGGGAAAGAGAGGGAAGGGCGAAAAGAGAAAAAGGAAACAAGGATGGGGAAATGATCACTTCCATGGAGGTCATCAAGAACCTGCCATGTGAAATCTAAGTAAAGAGAAGAAGAGCAGAGAGAAAGATCAAGACAAGAAAGGGTGCGAGTTCGAGAGTCCAAATGAGTGGGCTCACCAGAATTCAGAAGAGACAGGGAAGAAGAGAGGAGAAACGGCTCAAGGAGGCGACCCCGGGTATTCGTCAGAACGTCACCCCAAAGAGAATGACGACAATTGAAGTCACCCAGCAGGAGCACAGGCTCCGGCAAGGAGTCTAGGAGGTGTTTCAAATCAGGAAGAGAGAGCGGGACACTCGGGGGGAGATAAATGGAACAAACTGTGTACCATTTCCCCACAAAGATACGAGCAGCAGAACAATGGAGAGGCGAAGGAAAAAGTAAAGGAACAAAGGGAACATCAGCCCGAATCAAGAGAGCAGAAGAATTAGAAGCCCCAGCAATGGCTGGGGGGGGGGAGAGAAAGGAATAGCCACGAAAACGACCAGGACGAGCACCAAGCATCGGCTCCTGGAGACAGACACAAAGGGGCGAAAACCGCGAAACCAGAAGTTGGAGTTCGAGGAAATTGGCGTAATAACCTCGAACGTTCCATTGAAGAATGGACAACGACGAGAAGAGAAAGGACAAAAACAGAGAACAAGGAAGAAACAAAGGCGAAAGACCAACAGAGCACGTTAAAGAATATCAGGGTCGGGATCAGGGTCAGCAAAGTCAGGGTTAGGGGGCATGGGTAAACTGAGCAAAGACGGAGGGAAGGAAACGGGAGAACAGATCAGAGGTGGGCGGGCAGGGTCCGGAGGAGGAGGAGGAGGAGGAGGAGGAGGAGGAGGAGACAACGGAGAGGAGCAGTCAAGGACAGCAGCAGGAAGAGGGGGAGTAGAAAGAGAGGAGCGCACCCCAGCAAGAGCAGCAACCGAAAGGGAAGCAGGGGCCAAAGAAACCTCCATAGCAGGAACAGGGGGCGCAAGCACTGAAACGGGAGGGGAAGGA
Organism: Procambarus clarkii; assembly: GCF_040958095.1. Lineage (NCBI taxonomy): Eukaryota > Metazoa > Arthropoda > Malacostraca > Decapoda > Cambaridae > Procambarus > Procambarus clarkii. Next base: position 13,953,630 of record NC_091154.1, read on the forward strand.
GCAACAGAGCCAGAAGGAGGAGCTGAGGAAGAAAGCGAAGCCTTCTTACCCGCCGGGGAAGAGGAAGGAGAGGAGCCAGGCTTACGCTTCTGACTTAAAGAGACCGGTGTCCCAGCAACTACGTACCGGGCAACGGATTCCAGTGTCTCAACAGGAGAAGCCGAACGAGAGCACACACGACGGCCGTTAGGAGAGCGATGGACATCCGCCCGCACCGACAGGCGGCGGGGAGAGCCGATAGATGGAGGAAGAGGATGGGAAGGAGGATCGGAGGGGGACGAGGAAGAAGACACAGAAGACACGACAGACCGGGTAGAAGGAAGGGGAACCCCAGACAGAGGACCAGGAGGAGGATCCTTCGGGAGAGAACCCAAAGGGACAGAGGAGGGGGCAGTGGGCGCATCAGGGTCCAAGGCCTGGAAACGGTTGCGAGTCTGAGGAAGGCGGGAAGGACGAGGAGAGGAAGAGCGCAACACGCGAGCATAAGAGATATTAGCATAAGGCGGGAGCCGGCGAACCTGGCGCCTCGCCTCAGGAAAAGATAAACGCTCCCGGTGCTTCAAGTTGAGGACGGCTGCCTCAAGCTTGTAATGGACACACGCACGGGAGAAGGTAGGATGGGCCTCACCGCAGTTGAGGCAACGAGCCTGGGGAGAAGCGCACTCCGACTTAGAGTGACCTTCGCCACCACACAAAGGACAGAGAGAGACAGTCCCGGAGCAGCGGAGGGCACCATGCCCAAACCTCCAGCACTTGTTGCAGAGCCGAGGAGAAGGAATGTACTCCTGGACAGAGCACCTGGCACCAGCAAGAATGACAGAGGGTGGAAGGGTCCTACCATCAAAGGTAATCTTCACAACCCGGAGGGGTTGACGGCGACTACCACGAGGGGGACGAGTAAACGTTTCCACCTGGAGAATAGAATGGCCCTGGGCAGTGAGGATATGTCGAATATCGTCGTGGCAGTCGCGTAGGTCCCGAACACCGGTCGCAACATGGGGCGGGAGCAAAATAGTGCCAACACTGGCATTCAACTGAACGTTCTTCGAGACCCGAACGGGGGTCTCGCCAAGGCAGGATAAGGCAGCCAAGCGGGAAGCAGCATCCTGAGAAGGAGCAGCAACGACACGTGTACCGAGACGAGTGGGGTTGAAAGTAATGGAGGCATCCACGGAATCAATGAGATGTCGATGGAGGGAGAAATCGTCAGGAGGCGCAGAATCAAGAGGGAGGAGATCAAAATATTTGGCCCACGAAGCGGGACCAAACAAGGCTTGATAGGTAGCAGAACTGGAAGGAATCGAGCGAGGGCGGCCGTGACGAAGACGGCGGTGAGAACCCCCAGAGAGAGAGGGGTTAAAAGGCGCAGTAGTTACAACTAGAGAAGGAGCCACGCCAGGGGACGAGGTAGTCACCACTGGGGGCTTGGGGCTCGACCCAACCACAGAGGAGGGAGGGGAGCCAGAGGAAGGAGTCAGAGAGGCCAAAGGAGGAGCAAGGTCGGGGCCCAATGCAGCGGAGGCTACAGAGCCCGGTCTTCCAATACGGACCGACTCGGGGGCTTGGTCGCCCACCCCACGAGCCTGAGAAGGTAAACCAGAAGAAGCCGAAGCAGGGGTAATCATCTTGACGAAAGAAATAATTCACTCACGAATGTGCCCCCACACCCACCATGGAGCCACAATTAGAGGCAGGACACCCAACAAGAAGCTATCGCTGATCTTGTCGGGGCCTCCTAGGGGTGCGTCGCGAGTATACGCCCCACAAACGCCACCTTAAGAAACCGACAGTCCGTCGAGATCGGGTTCAGTGACGAAGTGGGGATTGACAATAAAAGGTTCCCCTCGCTCTCGACGTCGGGTACTGCAGTTCTACGGGTGCATGAGTATGCCTCCTCAAGCACCCGGGCGTCAAAATAGAAGAAGTCCAAGGGAAGAACCAGAACGAGCAAAAGGTCGGCAGGAAACGGCAAGCAGATAGGAGAAGAGGGGGGAGAAAAACGAAACAGAAGGAAAAGGAAAAGATGCCCAGCAGAATTGGAGAGGACGGCAGCAGGAGCACAAGGCTAGAAAAGGACAGAGGACTGTCCCAAGGAGCATCACACTCCGGCAGCCGCCCACTAAGCCCCCACACGGCGACAACGAGCTGAGCGGGGAGGGGGGGTCGGAAAGTAAGACACACGCTCGTCCTGGAAGTCGGGACATTCAACAAGGATGTGCACGACCGTAAGAGGGACAATGCAATTAGGACAATAAGGAGCAGGGCGGCACTCCATCAAGTGACCAAGAGTTAAGCCAGTATGGCCAATACGCAACCTCGCCAGAGCTGTTTCCCATTGCTGGTTACGGTGGTAGGAGGATGGCCATGAGGACAACTCTTAAAGAGCATGCAGTTTGTTACCAGTAACAGACCAATAACCCTGCCAACGGGTTAAGACGGAGGAATGGATAACCGGGTAAAAGTCAGAATAAATAATACCTTTACGAGAGATGGGACAAGAACAGACAGCTTCCCTGGCGGCAGCATCTGCACGCTCATTTAAACAGACACCAATATGGCTGGGAACCCAACAAAACTCATCCGACTTAAATTTTCTGTGAACAAGAAACAGCCAATGCTGTATCTCGACAACTACTGGATGAACCGGATTAAAGGACCCGAGAGCCATGAGGGCACTACGAGAGTCAACAACAACTACAAAGAAAGATTGACAACGAAAAAGCAGGAGACGAAGAGCAGAGAGAATAGCATAAAGTTCCGCTGTGAAGATGCTAGTCTCCGGAGGTAAGCGACACATACGAGTGCAATTAGGAAAAACAACAGAGTAGCCAACACTGTCCGCAGACTTAGACCCATCGGTGAAGATGGAAACGGAGTGGGAGCGAGAAGAAAGGTGCTCAAGGAAAAGGCGTTTGAGAACCATAGGAGGGGTAAAAGCTTTAGTGGTGCGGGTTATGGTTGTACAAAACTTCGGAACGAGGACTCTCCACGGGGGCAAAGAAGGAACAACACGAGTAGAAATATTAGAAATACGAACTGAAAGAATCCTGTAAGCGAGATAACCGGACAGAAAGAGGGAGGTGGTGAGGAGGAACAGGCACTGCAGGAGGGGTAAAAGTTAAAGCACGACATAGACGAGAGGAAGGACAGTAGCAATCACGGCGGTCCTGGAGAGATGGGAAGCCAGTGTCAACATACAAGCTGAGGACGGGAGTCGAACGAAAGGCACCAGAACTGAGGTGCAACCCAGTATGGTGCAAAGCATCAAGACGGTGAAGAGTAGAAGGAGAAGCAGACGAGTAAGCAGGGCAACCATAATCTAGCTTAGACAGGACGAGAGAGGAATGTAAAGCAAGTAGAGTGCGCCTATCCGCTCCCCAAGAAGTATGGGACAATACCTGAAGGAGGGTAAGGGCCTTAGAGCCCTTACGGAGGTACGAGATATGGGGCGACCAAGACAAACGAGTATCAAAAATCAACCCCAAAAAGCTTAGCGGAATCCTTGCACACAATGGGGCGACCATAAAGCGACAAAGAAGGACAAAGAATGACACGATTCCAAGTAAAAGTCATTGCACAAGTCTTAGATGTAGAGAACCTGAAGCCATGATCGGTGGCCCAAGACGACACGGCATCAATCCCAAGTTGAAGCCGGCGCTGAAGGAGAGGCAAATCATCACCCTGACAGCAAAGGGTAAGATAGTTGACATAAAGAGCGGAGAAGACGACTGAAGGAAGAGAGGAAAGAAGACCATTACGGGTAACCAGAAAAAGAGTAGTGCTCAGAACACTACCCTGGGGCACACCTTTGTATTGCTGAAAAGATGCAGAGAGAGCGGTACCAAGGTGCACCCGAAAGGAACGACGAGAGAGGAAGCTGTGGTGAAAGAGAGGGAGATCAACACGAAGGCCAAAAGAATGAAGCTGGGATAGAATATAATATCACCAAGTGGTGTTCTAAGCCTTTTCCGGGTCAAAAAGGACGGCAACAACGGAGGTCTTCGCAGCAAAAGTAGTACAAAGATAGACCTCAAAGTTCACCAGGACATCGGTTGTGCTGCAGCACTTGCAGAAACCAAATTGAGAAGGGGAGAGGTGGTGATGGTGTTCCAAGAACCACATCAGACGAACGTTAACCATACGTTCAAAGAGTTCGCAGACAACTGGTGAGGGCAATAGGGTGAAAGTCCTTAGGGAATGTTCCCAGAGACCCCGGTTTGCGTACAGGGAGGACAACGGCATCGAGCCAGTCCTCAGGGACTGACGATGACTCCCAGATCCGATTATACAGACTCGGTAAATACTGAGACGTGCATGAAGGGAGATGGCGAAACATCTCATAATGAATGCCATCAGAGCCCGCTGCCGTAGAACCGCAGAGAGGCAGGGCAGACCGAAGTTGAGAGAGAGAGAAGGGATCGTTATGGAGAAGCCGAAGACGAATATAGAAATCCAAAGGACAAGATTCAAGGACAGGTTTACGAAGAAGGAAAGATTGAGGAAGATGGAAACCCGAGCTAACAGAAGAAAAGCGGGAACCCAATTCGGTAGCAACCTACAATGGGTCCTTCACCACGGAGGTGAAGGACCGGTGTGACATCAGGAACGAACTTACCTGCTATTTTGTGGATACGCTTCCAGATCTGCGGCAGAAGCGTGTCGGACCTAATGGTGTCGACAAGATGCCCAACATTCACCTCTAGCCGTACAGATGGCCCTACAGGCCACTGCACTTGCCTTCCGAGATAAAAGAAAAGAATCGGCCGTCTGCTGGCGGCGGTGTCTCTTCCAGGCTGCACCCTTACAGCGAACAGCCGAGCACAGTCTGTATTCCACCAGGGAATGCACTTCTGTGGGCCCGAGAGGAAGAGCGAGGAATAGAGTGAAGGGCAGCGTCAAAGACGGTGAAGACCTGCCATGGAGGTCATCAAGAACCTGCCACGTGAAAGGCAGTAAAGTAAAGAAATCTAAGTAAAGAGAAGACGAGCAAAGAGAAAGATCATGACAGGAAAGGGTGCAAGTCCGAGAGTCTAAATGCGTGGCCTTGCTAGAATTCAGAAGAAACAGGGAAGAAGAGAAGATAAATGATTCAAGAAGGCGACCCCGAGTGTTCATCAGAACATCACCCCAAAGAGAATGGCAATTGAAATCACCTAGCAGGAGCACAGGCTCCAGCAAGTAGTCCAGTAGGTGTTTCAGATCGGGAAGAGAAAGTGGGAGACTCGGGAGGGAGATAAATGGAACAAACTGTGTACCATTTCTTCACAAAGATTTGAGCAGCAGAACAATGGAGAGGCGAAGGAAAAAGTAAGGGCACAAAGGGAACATCAGAGCGAATCAAGAGAGCAGAAGAGTTAGAAGCCTCAGCAACCACCACGAACCACCACGAAAACCACGAAATCAGAAGCTGGAGTTCAATACTGCGCAAGCTGTATGGAGAGATGAAAAAGCTTCAGCCACACTAAACAAGTAGATGTATTATACATGGACTATGCTAATCTTTTGTTAAGCTTTACCAGAAAGTTGGAAGAGAGAGATATCGAGGCTTTACAGAGATCTACATTAACTACACAACTGATCAATAGACTGGCAACTGCTTTTTAATAATAGAATAAAAACAAACAAAAAAGTGGCCCTCTGGAACATTCAGGTAAAGTCTAAGACTGAGGGTAATGGGGAAAACTGGACATTTTCCTCGCATGCAGGAAAGTTGAACTAGCAAGGGCTGTTATATAAACTCAAGCTGCATGAACAAGTTGGTAACAACCCAGTTCAAGTTAGAAGGTGAACTGGTCTACATCCATAACCAAGAACATGAACAATGGATTTGTTACCAGACTTTACCCGAGGGCCACTAACACTACTGGCCTCGACGCGGACAAGAAGCCAGCGGCTTGTCAAATGTCCCATAATATGTCCATTTTTTTTTAAGCTGGATTTTAACATTCAACAGAGAACAATTTAATGTAAAGTCTAAGTACAGGCTTTCTGCCCCCCAATAATGGGAATTATAAGCAGGAGACAAACATTCAAGGTATAATACCCGTATAATGGAGCCAGATGACCCTCATATTACACTCCATGGTAAACTGTCTCCATTACTGTCCCACCTTCCCTCCCACCCTGTCCCATCAGACCATTACTGTCCCACCTTCCCTCCCACCCTGTCCCACCAGACCGTTACTGTCCCACCTTCCCTCCCACCCTGTCCCACCAGACCATTACTGTCCCACCAGACCATTCCCAAACACCTCTGGCAACCCCACAATGGCCAATAGTCTGATGGGAATTTCTCACAAGAACAGACCTGCCTGTTTGAACCTGTTAATACTACAAGGGCACAGGTTGCCCCCCCCCCCCAGATCTGTAGCCGTGTCCGTCCATCTTGATGGATCAATCCAGAGTTATTCCCATATCTGGATGGATAAAAGTTTACCCGACCCTGGGATGTGGGAAATCCAGGAGCCCTTAGATGTATACCTGAACCCAGACGAGGCGCGACTGAGTTTTATATACAGTACGGGATAGTATAATACCAAAGTGTTGACAACCTTTGCCAGACCACAGTTGGAATATGCAGCAGTGTGTGGTGCCCATATCTTATCTGCCCATAACACCACCAGCTGATCGCGTCGTCAACATCATCATCAGCTGATCGCGTCAACAAACCCAGACGTTGGCGGCACAAATAACGGCACATGTAAGGGCGTGGTACCTGCGGGAGGGCCGCCACGCTGCCCCCGGCCACTGTGGGAGGGCCGCCACGCCCAAGACGACGCGTGTGGGCGACGTGTGAGGATATAAGACACCACCATACCACTCACCAGGTGTTGTCGTCGTCCTCTAGCGACATGACTGACGCCAACTGTTGCCAACCCCCGCATGGCCTCAACTCTTCCACCACATCACACTTTCCCTTGTAATATTCTCTACATCTATAATATATCCCTCCTCACAATTATCTCCAATTATCTTTTACTTCTTCATAATATTTGTGATAATCATGCTTGTGTAATGACAGGAAGTCTTTATTAGAGATATGAATAAAGGCAACTGGAAACAATGCACTAATTATTACGGAAATAATCTAATTAATTTGCAAAAGTAAAATATTTTTTATTATACTGAGTCATTATTAATACTATTTTGGTGTAAACTTTTGCTTGTCAACAAGCAGGTAATATAGAACACCGAGGGTGTGTGTTCCTGGTGTGTTGGCATCACTGCCGGCCGGCCTGACCAGTCAACCTGTCCGATCGCCTCAAAAATGACTTAAGACGAACACTCGTCTCAGACACCATATATAAACAACAACTTGCGGACACGTATGTTATATATCCATACATCATCCGTATTTTGTAATACATTATCATCCCTCCTTTGTATTAAGACGTAAGAAAGGGAGGTGATTATAGAGATGGTAATTAACAACCATTATCATGGTAGTTTGCCAGTTTGATGGGCTGCTATTTCCCTGAGGGTCACTAATACTAGTGGCCTCGATAAGGACAGGAAGCCGGCGGCTTGTCAAAGGTCCCCCCATTTGCCCTGATGATCTTTTCCGGCTGCATTTTAAAACCCAACAGAGTTTTAGCGTTTACAGCTTCGGCGGGTAGGCTGTTCCACGGGTTTACTATGGGTGAAAAAGCCTCTCCTGTTCTCAGTCCAACATTTTTTTTTTTTTACATGCAAATCATGCAATTTAAATACAATAAAAACAAGAAAAACACAGAAAACCTAACATAACGAAACAAAACAATAGAGCACCGGCCAGAAGGGCCGACAGCTCAGGACAACAAAACACAACACGATAAATACAGGGAAAAACACATCAGACATCAAGACTCAAAATAGAAAACAATGTCAAACAAGCAAGCACCGTAACATTTCAAAACAAAACAACATAAAACAAAACAAACATCAAGATGCATAACAGGACAATCACAATACACAACAAACAAAACAAAAATAATAAACAAGTACAACATGTAAAGCAATAATAAAACACCAGTGTAAACGTAAAGCACAGAAACAAGACATGAATAAAAACACACCAAACCAACCGCCCCGCAACAAACCAACCGCCCCGCAACAAACCAACCGCCCCGCAACAAACCAACCGCCCCGCAACAAACCAACCGCCCCGCACCAAACCAACCGCCCCGCAACAAACCAACCGCCCCGCAACAAACCAACCGCCCCGCAACAAACCAACCGCCCCGCAACAAACCAACCGCCCCGCAACAAACCAACCGCCCCGCAACAAACCAACCGCCCCGCAACAAACCAACCGCCCCGCAACAAACCAACCGCCCCGCACCAAACCAACCGCCCCACAACAAACCAGCCGCCCCGCAACAAACCAACCGCCCCGCAACAAACCAACCGCCCCGCAACAAACCAACCGCCCCGCACCAAACCAACCGCCCCGCAACAAACCAGCCGCCCCGCAACAAACCAACCGCCCCGCACCAAACCAACCGCCCCGCACCAAACCAACCGCCCCGCACCAAACCAACCGCCCCGCAACAAACCAACCGCCCCGCAACAAACCAACCGCCCCGCAACAAACCAACCGCCCCGCAACAAACCAACCGCCCCGCAACAAACCAACCGCCCCGCACCAAACCAACCGCCCCGCAACAAACCAGCCGCCCCGCAACAAACCAGCCGCCCCGCACCAAACCAACCGCCCCGCACCAAACCAACCGCCCCGCAACAAACCAACCGCCCCGCAACAAACCAACCGCCCCGCAACAAACCAACCGCCCCGCAACAAACCAACCGCCCCGCAACAAACCAACCGCCCCGCAACAAACCAACCGCCCCGCAACAAACCAACCGCCCCGCAACAAACCAACCGCCCCGCAACAAACCAACCGCCCCGCAACAAACCAACCGCCCCGCAACAAACCAACCGCCCCGCACCAAACCAACCGCCCCGCAACAAACCAACCGCCCCGCAACAAACCAACCGCCCCGCAACAAACCAACCGCCCCGCACCAAACCAACCGCCCCGCAACAAACCAACCGCCCCGCAACAAACCAACCGCCCCGCAACAAACCAACCGCCCCGCAACAAACCAACCGCCCCGCAACAAACCAACCGCCCCGCAACAAACCAACCGCCCCGCAACAAACCAACCGCCCCGCAACAAACCAACCGCCCCGCACCAAACCAACCGCCCCGCAACAAACCAACCGCCCCGCAACAAACCAACCGCCCCGCAACAAACCAACCGCCCCGCAACAAACCAACCGCCCCGCAACAAACCAACCGCCCCGCAACAAACCAACCGCCCCGCAACAAACCAACCGCCCCGCAACAAACCAACCGCCCCGCAACAAACCAACCGCCCCGCAACAAACCAACCGCCCCGCAACAAACCAACCGCCCCGCACCAAACCAACCGCCCTGCAACAAACCAACCGCCCTGCAACAAACCAACCGCCCCGCAACAAACCAACCGCCCCGCAACAAACCAACCGCCCCGCAACAAACCAACCGCCCCGCAACAAACCAACCGCCCCGCAACAAACCAACCGCCCCGCAACAAACCAACCGCCCCGCACCAAACCAACCGCCCCGCACCAAACCAACCGCCCCGCAACAAACCAACCGCCCCGCAACAAACCAACCGCCCCGCAACAAACCAACCGACCCGCAACAAACCAACCGGATCACAACAAACCAACCGCCCCGCAACAAACCAACCGCCCCGCAACAAACCAACCGCCCCGCAACAAACCAACCGCCCCGCAACAAACCAACCGGCCCGCAACAAACCAACCGGCCCGCAACAAACCAACCGGCCCGCAACAAACCAACCGCCCCGCAACAAACCAGCCGCCCCGCAACAAACCAACCGCCCCGCAACAAACCAACCGCCCCGCAACAAACCAACCGCCCCGCAACAAACCAACCGCCCCGCAACAAACCAACCGCCCCGCAACAAACCAACCGCCCCGCACCAAACCAACCGCCCCGCAACAAACCAACCGCCCCGCACCAAACCAACCGCCCCGCAACAAACCAACCGCCCCGCAACAAACCAACCGCCCCGCAACAAACCAACCGCCCCGCAACAAACCAACCGCCCCGCAACAAACCAACCGCCCCGCAACAAACCAACCGCCCCGCAACAAACCAACCGCCCCGCAACAAACCAACCGCCCCGCAACAAACCAACCGCCCCGCACCAAACCAACCGCCCCGCAACAAACCAACCGCCCCGCAACAAACCAACCGCCCCGCAACAAACCAACCGCCCCGCAACAAACCAACCGCCCCGCACCAAACCAACCGCCCCGCAACAAACCAACCGCCCCGCAACAAACCAACCGCCCCGCAACAAACCAACCGCCCCGCAACAAACCAACCGCCCCACAACAAACCAACCGCCCCGCAACAAACAAAGGGCGAGGCCAAATTAAACAAAAATAATAAACAAGCAAACCATGCAAATCAGAAAATAAACATAGGTACAAACACAACAACAACACGCATCGGCCTGAAGGACCGAGAACAAAACACAACATAAAGGACATCATGAAGCAAAACAAGAAAATCACAGCACACAACAAGCTAAGAATAAAAACACATGCGAGCAATGCAGAAGGATAACATACACGTCAAAGTAAAATCAGCTTGCATATGGGCCCAGGAACATGACCCGAAGATACCACACATTAAATGCCTCCCAAATCAGCCACCTCCCCCAAGAGGCTTGACCTATCACCAAGGGCGCCATTTGAACCGGAACCCCGGCAACAAACACCCGCAGACAGGGAACCCATGTGGTGTCCCTCCGGACACGAGTAACCGCCACCCTATTCCATACACCTGGAACCCGCTCATCAAAAAAATCCTCCGGCCGTTCAAGCAGCAGGAACTCGGCAACCCAGGCCTCCAGGTCCTCAAGGCACAACACCGCAGGAGGGGGCCCGACAGAGGGCACCACCACAAGGGCACCAGCGGCCACGGGCACACCACCAGACGACTGCAGGGAACCACAGCGGCGCGCATCCTTTCTCAAAGTCACCACCAGGCCACACCCAGCACCAGCATCCTCACCATCCGCGGCATCGGAAGCCACCACACCCCACTGCGGAGAGCCCCCGGGCGGGGAAGGAACAGGAGGCACACCCGAGACACAGGCATCAGCACCAGCAGGCACATGTACCTCCGCCACCACCAACCGTGGAGACAACGACTCATCTGGAGCCACGCTGTCAACACCTGAAGACCCACAGTCACTGCATGAAGTCCCCAGCATCAGCCCAGGCAGTAGACGAACACCTGGAACGTTTGGGCTCCGGCCGGGTATCGTCAGAGCCGGAAGCAGATCCAGAAACACGGGCACCACTAGCCGGACGAACCGACGCCCGACGCAGAACGGCAGCAGCCTCGACCACAGGAGGAACCGGACCACACACAGCAGGAGGCTCCGCAGCCACCCCAGCACCCAGCACAGCTGGGACCTCAGGCGCGGACGCAGGGCCAGGTTCCGCATCCAAAGACGAGGAATCAGACGGCGACGCTTCACAGGGACTACCAGGAAGGTCCAAGGGACCGGCAGAGCCAGAGACATAGTCAGGAGGAACATCCGATGGCACCGCAACACCCGGAGGAGGGTCTGCGACAACCAGGGGAACGTCGGGTAATGCTGGGGGAGCCTCAGCAGCGAACGGGACGCTCACCTCCTCACCCCCGGAGTCCTCCTCCAGAGGGAGCGGCGGGAAATCCTCTTCACGGAACAAGTTCACGGGAGCGACCGGATCAGCAGTACACCCGGCAGCCTGATGCCCCAACAAGCCACACTGGAAGCAAGTACGGGGTTGTCGGGTATAAAACACCCGCACGTAGTACCCCAACAACCGGACAGAGAACGGAATGTCAGACCTCAGTCGCATCCCGAGGGTCCGAATGTTGGTCTTCACACCCGAATCCGTGCCAGACGAAAGGGAGTTCATCCGCACACTGATGACGGAGCCGTACCTCTGGAAGAATCGCCGGAGGAGAGTCTCGGGAAACTCCATGGGGGCGCCATGGACACTGACATACGTCACAGTACCACTACGGTTCGAAATGGTCACAGACCCGGTGCCTTCCTGCAGCTGCAAAGTACGTCCCTCATACCTCCTTAGAAAAGCACGGTACACCGCCTCACCCACAAACTTGATGATGACATGGTGAGCAGTGACCAACTCAACACCATATTTGTCCCGAACCAGGACTCGGAGCATGTCGCTCAATACCACGTCCACCAGCGTGTAACCACCACGGCTAGTAAACTCCAATCCGATGGAGTTTAACCGCACTACAGCAGGAATAGGGCTGCCCATCGCAAAACACGCCACGTCCCCACCACCAGGAACAGCAGGGAGGGTAGAGACACCCACACCCTCTATTGGCGAAAACGGCAACTACCCCAAACTGCCGGAGCGGTCAAGCGACACGTCTACACCGTACGGCAGCCCCAGGTAGACTCATTCTCAGTCCAACTTTGTAGCTTGTTGAGCTTGAACCCGCTGCTCTTCGTTCGTGTTACATCTCACCTTTCGAGGAAAGTGTCCGAATCAACTTCTTCCAAATTGTTTAATATTTTAAATAATTATATTAATAATAATAATATTTTATTTAGGAATAGTACATACATACATAGATGAAGTTACAAACATTCTGATTATTTATAGACAGAGCTAATACATACAAGTACCTAAAGCCACTAGTACGCTTAGCGTTTCGGGCAAGGTGTGGAAGAAAAAAGAACTTAGACTAAAACTTAATAGTAAATGAGCTTAGAGTATAAATTGTGTAGAAAAAAATTAAAAGGGGGACATGGCAGAAAATAGCCAATATACAAGTTGGTCAACAAACAGCATTGTTTAATATAGTAAGACGGGTTGACATTTAGGGTTGAGGTAGGTTACATGGAGTTTATTAGATAGTTTTTAGTTTTTATCTTAAACTGGTTGAGAGAGGTACAGCCTTTGACATGATTGGGAAGGTCATTCCACATTATAGGTCCTTTGATTTGTAGGGCATTTCTAGTTTGATTAAGTCGTACTCTTGGAATATCAAATAAGTATTTGTTTCTGGTGTGGTGCCCATGAGTTCTGTTACAACCTTCTAAGAAGCTTTTAAGGTCAGGATTGACATTACAGTTCAGAGTTTTAAATATATAGAGTACACATGAGAGGATGTGCAGTGATTTAATATCTAACATGTTTAGAGATTTGAGTTAGGGTGCCGAGTGATGTCTGGGGCCAGAGTTAGATATTGTTCTAATAGCAGCTTTGTGTTGGGTAATTAGAGGACGTAAATGATTTTAGGTAGTAGAACCCCAAGCACAAATACCATAGTTGAGATAAGGATAGATGAGAAAGTAATAGAGCGTCACCAGGGCAGGGCGAGGTATATAATATCTGATCTTAGAAAGAATGCCAACAGTTTTAGAAACTTTTTTTGCTACATTTAGAATGTGTCCCTGGAAATTGAGCTTGATATCGATGAGGACACCAAGGAATTTACCATCAACTTTGTTACTAATTTGGATATTGTTTATTCTTAGATTAATTACATCTGAGGATTTATTACCAAACAAAATATAGAAGGTTTTGACAATGTTAAGGGTGAGTTTGTTGCAGTTAGCCAAAGATGGACTTTATTTAGTTCAGTATTAACAGTGACATTTAGAGCAAGAGGGTCAGGACTGGAGAAAATGAAGGTTGTGTCATCAGCAAATAAGATTGATTTGAGGCGTTGAGAGGCATTTAGAAGGTCATTAATGTAGATGAGAAAGAGGAGAGGGCCAAGTATGCTGCCCTGAGGAACACCAATGTTGATGGGTAGGGTGGGAGAAATGGAATTATTCACAGGAACATACTGAAGCCTGTCAGTAAGGTAAGACTGAAGGTATTGCAGGGAGTGACCTCTGACTCCATAATGATGTAATTTAAGAAGAAGGTTTTAGTGGTTGTCAGTGTTAAAAGCCTTTCGTTTGTCAACAAATAACCCAACAGGGAACTCATTTTTATCAAGAGCTGTATGTATCAAGTTAATCATACTAATAAGTGCATCATTAGCGCTTTTATTGGGTCTGAAACCATATTGGCAAGAGCTAAGTATATTGTGCTTGGCTAGATAAGAGTAAAGCTTCTTGTAGATTAGCTTTTCAATTATTTTTGACAAGTTTGGCAGAATTGAGATAGGTCTGTAATTGTTGACATCAGTGAGATCACCACATTTGTGGACTGGGGTTACTCTCGCTTTTTTTTAGAATATCAGGAAAGGTTTGGAGTTCAAGTGGTTTGTTGAAGAACAATGTAATGGCAGGAGCTAGAAATCTGGAGGCTTTTTTGTAAATTAGAGATGGTATCTCATCAAGGGCACTTGACTTAGTTTTAAGGGAAAGGATTACCTAATTAACATCAGAGGAAGTAGCGGGAGCTAGGTACAGAGACTGTGGATAGTTACCTGTAAAATAGTCTTTAATATTAGTGAGTGAGGATGGAATATCATGAGCAAGGGATGTACCAATGGAGGAGAAGAACCTATTTAATTCAATAGCAGTGTTAGAGGCTGAGAGCACACCATCGTCATTGGATAGGTATATTGGTTTTTTATTCAAAATCTTTTTTGATCCCAATATTTGGGAAATAGTGCTCCATGTTTTCTTAATGTTGCCCTTAATTTGGGTGAATTTATTTTCATACATAGAAATTGGTTTTGGCTCTTAATTATTTTTGACAGCATTGATGAGTAAATCTTTGAAAATTCTTTGGAGACGACTCCTAACCTACACTTCTTCTCAAGGTCATGTTTTCTATTAATTGATTTAAGCATCCCCTTTGTAAGCCAAGGATTGTTTAGCCTTTTAGTTGTGACTTGTTTAGTTAGCATAGGACAGTGGGTGTTATAAAGGCTGAGAGTTTTCTGAGGAAATGTTTGTACTGCTAGGGTTTCGATGAGGTTTAAAGGTTTCGATGAGATCCGCCCCGTCATGTTTGGTCTGCAGTGTTGTTAGCCCTGTGGCCCTCAACCGTTCCTGATATGAGAGATGACTTAGCTCTGGGATGATTTTTGTTGCCTGTTGTTGAACCTTCTCCAGAGAAGCTGTCTTTCTGAAGATGAGGTCTTCATGCCTGGATGCAATATTCCAGGTGGTGGGGCGCACCAGAGACTTATACAGTTGAATAACTACTTTCTTTTCCTTGAAGGTAAAGGTACGCTGCATTATTCCCAGGGTTTGGTTCACTTTTGTACTGCCGCTCCCACTTGTTGTGCAACTTTTAGTGAATGATGGAGTCTGACTCCAGGGTCCTTTTCTTCATCTGTCTGTTGTAAGGTTGTGTTGTCAGTTTGGTAGTTGTGACGTGGACTGTTGTGCCCCACATGCAAGGTCTGGCATTTATTGACATTAGTTGTCACGTGGACTGTTGTGCCCCACATGCAAGGTCTGGCATTTATTGACATTAAAAAGCATTTGTCAGTCATCTGACCATTTGTGGAGTTCATGTAGATCTCTGTAAGGTCTCAATATCACCTTCACATCCCACTTTACCATAGTCTTAGTGTCATCGGTAAATGTGATGATATGGTTTGTAATATTGTCATCTATGACATTGATGTGTATGACAAAAGGGTTGGCCCCAAAAGGGACCCCTGTGGGACCCCACTTAGCACATTTCATCAGTCAGATTCATTCCCATTTAGCACGACCCTTTGTTTGCTATGTTTTAACCATTGTTTTATCCATTCCAGTATTCTCCCATTTATTCCGTGTGCCTGTAATGTCCTTGCCAGTCTCTCATGTGGTACATTGTCAAAAGCTTTAGCAAAATTCATGTGAGCCACATCTACCGGAAGTCCTTTGTCTGACTGGCCGGTTACCGTTTACAGGAATGTGAGCAGGTTAGTGAGGCAGGATCTGTTTTAACAACCCCATGTTGTGTTGTCTTTACAAGATTGTTCACTGTGAGATGTTGTATGATTCCTTCCCTTAGGATTCTCTCCGTGAGCTTAAGGATGTGTGACGACAAGCTGGTCGGACGGTAGTTTTCTGCCCAGCTCTTTCTGCCTTTTGTGAAAATATGGGTAATATTTGTATATTTCAATTCCAGGGGAACTATCCCTTGGTCCAGAGATTTTCTGAAAAGGAGTTTCAGTGGCATGCATAGTGCGTCTGTCAGTTCCTTATTTATGACTTTGGACTGAAAGCCATCCACACCGGGGTCTTTTGAGTCTTTTAGTTTGTCAATGTTCTTCCTGATGTGTCGCATGTAATGGGTATATCCCTTCATTAATTTTCTTCACATCCTTCAAACATTTATGTGGGTGATGGAATGTCCTTCCATCTTTCTAATGTGAACACTGGAGTAAAGTCTTCATTCACAGTGTTTGTTGCTCTTTTATCATCCAATATAATTTGGTTAGTCTCATCTTTTAGTCCTTTGTTTTGGTTTTACTTCGTATATATGCGTAGAATTACTTTGTATCTTCCTTTATGTTTTGTCCAAGTTTTCTTACGTAGTTTCTTTTGTTTAATCTGATTTCCTGGTTGGCTGAGTTTAATGTCCTTTTATATATCTCATAATCCATGATGTTCATCGTTGATTTATACTGCCTGCGGAGGTTCCGTTTAGTTAACAAAGCTTTTTAAGTATTTAATAAATAATTATAAATAAATAATAAATGTTTATTTAGATAACCACTTACCTAAATGTTTAGGTAGGTGGACTTGTGTCATCCATATTGTTTCCTTTCTTTTCTTTCACCGTTTTGGCAGATATCTTTGACCGAGTTCAGTAATGACCTATTATAAATGTTCCCACAATGTTTCCATGCCATGATCACGTGTCAGCTCCCTCCAGGAGGTGTTGTGTAGTTCCTCTCTCATTCCCTGATAGTTCCCTCGATGGTAGTCTGGAAGGTCGTCATCCTGGACCTTTACGAGAGTTTCTGTAATTGTATTCCACCTTAGACTATTGCGACCATACGATGGGGTGAACTTTTCCCCTACTTGAATTTGGGCGACCAAATGTTGGTCGACCATGTCCTCTTCTGGCGTTACCACAAGGTCCAGGATGTTGTTACCTGGTGTGTGCTCTACTGTAACGGCTGATTCTCTCCTTCCCTCCCACTCTTCCCCTTCTCCCCCTTTGCCTATTTGTCAAGGGCCAAGAGGTTGACCTGACGGGTGGTCTTGCTAGCTTGGTCCCATTGGTGCCTATGCTTCCCCTCTCAATTCTCCCCACTCAGATTCCCTCTCCATCCACCTCTCCCCCTCTCACTGGTTCCTCCCCCATACCAGGCGAGTCAAATGTCCCTGCCTTTTATCTTGGAGGAGACAGGGTTGAACATAATTTATCAGTTTTGTAAACATTGCTCGGATGTGCACTAGGCTCAGGTGGTCCACTACAGAGGTGCCTTGTCCCCTTCGAATAGCTGGTGAGAGCTGACTCAATCTTCGAGAATTTCATGTATCCTTCCACCGCAGATCATGGAAGGTGATTGGCGGTAGATAAGTGCCAAGTCCTTATTGGCCCTGGAGAGCCAGACCTCGGGCCTAGTTTTAAATGGTTCGCCGTAGCCAAAAATAATGGGTGGCGCCCTGGGGCTGTATTAGATTGTGGGACGAGCAATCCTTCCACCGGTAAGCTGGTGAAACAAAATTTCAGTAGTGTGTTCTGGGAGTGCTGTGGAGGTAGGAACTCGGTCCCGCATCAAAGGGGCTGAAGACAGCTATCAACATCTGGCCAGGTTGCGGTTTTAAGGTATTGTGCACCGAAGTATTCATGTCCTCGGTAGATATCCATTGACCTCTTAGGGATAATAGAGTAGGGTATATGTTCATTTGATTTCAATATATGTGTTAAATTAAATAAACTTTTAAGGGGTTTTGTTGTTTAGTTATCTCTGTCCCTTTTGTTATTAATGTGGAGCAGTTTCTATATTCAGTATATATATGTGTGGTGTTTGGAAATCTCCTGTTCTCCTCCATTTAATGGATATTAAAGTTGCCCTTGGACTTAAATAAGCAAAGTAAATTAAACAAACTAATTCCCAAGATTTGTTACTGAAGTTCCTATTGCCCGGGAGTTCCATGATTACTGATTCTTTGCCTTCCTGGGGGATCGGTGATAGGCACATTCAGGTATGGTAGATCAGGAAGGTGGTGGCAGTGTCTAATGAGTTGTTAATTATTAGGATTTTAAAATTAATGACCCCAATTCTTGTTGTTTCCTCCTCATTTAATATTTCAGATTGTACCCGCGGTAGCTCAGTGAGGGGTCCTACTGAGCTGTAGCAGTGTTGAGCTGGGGTATTGAGTGAAGGGAAAGGGCAGAGCAGAGAGTAGTTTGGGTCATTACAATGGTACCAGCGGTGTTTTCAATAATTTATTGACGATTATTGAAGCCTCACGCGTCTGTCCGTTCAGTCATGCTGTGTTGTGAGGGAGTGCAGCCGGGGCCCACGAGATGGAGTCGACGGTAATCCCATGTCAGTGCGATGGGCATGGAGTAGGCGATTCTATAGTGTCGTGAGGGGCTGGTAGTTTAAGTATAGGCAGTTAAGTGTAGGCGCTAAGTAGGCAGTGAAGAGTGGAGGCCGCCTTGGGCAGAAGGGATTTAGTAGGTACTCGACCGTCTTCCATCGTCTCGGAGGACTTGAGAACTTTCATATTTCTAACTGCAGTTCCGTGTGTTAGAACTGTCGTGGGCGGGGAATTTATTAGGACATTAATATTTCCTCGAGGGCGTGTCGGACGACCCATTGAGGTAGATGTACAGTAAAGTTATGAAGGTGACCGCGGTTAACTGAGGGATAACCTAGTATCTCTAGCAAACGGGGTGACGGTTGTGTCGCACTTAGGTGTCGACAGTCATTCCGCATTCTAGTCTAACTGTCGACCTGTAGCAGCATTTTTGTAGTGTTGGAATCTAGGTGGTTGCGATCGCCTAGAGCAAATTAATTGGCGGGCTGGAAGGGACAGGTATAGATTTAAATCGAGTTCCTCTTAAGTAAGCATAAGTGTCCCTTGTATATTAAGTTCCCCTTCAATTTAAGTAATCCCCTTGTTAGATAAGTGTTCCCCCCTTGTTTAAGTAATTCTAGTATATAAGGGTTGTTATTTCCTAAGTATCTTTTTTTTATATAATATTATAAGGAAGTCTGGAGATTTTGTTTCCGTGTTTTGCAGTATTAATTCTCTGAGAGAATTACTAAGGTGAGTGGTTGTACTGTTTACAAGTGAAGTGAAGTGCAGTGCATTTAAAAGTGAAATAAGTGCACGACTTAGTGAAAATCGTGGAAAATTTTTTTGTGGTAAAAAATTCGTCTGTCAATGGGAAAATCTCAGTGTTTGGAATAAAATCTAGTTTTGTGCCTAGCCCTACGTTCAACGGGTCGTCCGTGTTAATGTTAGTGTGCCGTTAAAGTAATTCAAATTAGAACTTGCAATGTTTTATTAATGACGGCTGTTCTTGGGAATTCGAATTCCAATTCATAGCACCTTATCAAATATAAATACTTGATTGTGAAAACTCGTCAGTTACCCTTTATTGGTTTTAACGTCCTGTTTAACTAGGAGGAGCCAGCGGCCTATGTGAACAGGTTTTCACTCTTGTGGTGGAAGCCTGGCGGTTTGCTCCCGCTTTTCCTTTTTCTATTGGACTCCTGCTTATCTGCCGTGTGCAGTTCTTTAAACTTGAGGTCCACCTCCTAAGAGAGGTAGGCGTAGAAAAAAATCTCACAGGCATTTGAGATGCCAAATCGTTTCGCCACCAGGTACCCATTCACTGATAGGTAAACACAGGCTACAGTTAAGGATTGATGCGCAGTAAATCCTCCCCGGCATGATATGAACCTAGGACATAGCGCTCGCGGAATGCAAGGTGAGCATGTTACCACTTCGTCACGGGGACTGCCGAAATCATCTCATCTCAGTGAAACTTTTTAAATACTAAACAAGTTACAGGATGTTGATCCTAATATTTTTTCAGAAGGTCTGAAGTAACAAACAAGGAACAACAGTGTCAAGCTCAACAAGCCACAATGTAACACAAACAAGGAACAACAGTGTCAAGCTCAACAAGCCACAATGTAACACAAACAAGGAACAACAGTGTCAAGCTCAACAAGCCACAATGTAACACAAACAAGGAACAACAGTGCCAAGCTCAACAAGCCACAATGTAACACAAACAAGGAACAACAGTGTCAAGCTGAACAAGCCACAATGTAACACAAACAAGGAACAACAGTGTCAAGCTGAACAAGCCACAATGTAACACAAACAAGGAACAACAGTGCCAAGCTCAACAAGCCACAATGTAACACAAACAAGGAACAACAGTGTCAAGCCACAATGTAACACAAACAAGGAACAACAGTGTCAAGCTCAACAAGCCACAATGAAAGACTGAGAAAATGAGATGCTTTTGTACTTAAGAGTTATAAATCTTAAGGGTTATTAACCCATGGAACCGCCTACCCGCCGAATTCGTAAAAGCCAAAGCTCTCATGAGTGTTGAAATATACCTTTGAAATGATCATCAAGTCAAAATAGTGGACTTTCGCCAAGGCGCCGGCCTCCTGTCCTCGTGTAGGTCACTTGGGGATTGGGTCTAAGGAAATCAAATAAAAAAATTTAGGCAATTAAATAAGTTAATAAATATTTTTCAATTAAAGCTATATTATTAAGTTTGAAATAATACCTCATATAATTTTATATGGTTTATAAATATATTTTTTTTTATCACAGTTTAAAAGAAAAATCATGGAAGAAGTTATTTAAGCAAAATTTACATAGAAAATTTGAGTATTACTTAATTTATTTTCTCTTTTTTTTTAATATTAATATTTCTAATCTATTAATATTATTCTACAGATCTCAGCAACTTGCAGCCGTCACTGCCGGACGTGTTCTCGTTGCTCCATCTCTTCTCTCTCTCACCTAGCACTGCAGGCTAGGTAAATAATTGGCAGAAGACTTGCGGTTCTCTAGATGGTCAGACCCAACTCCTAACTTGGTATTTTATGCCGGGTAGAGACGGGAGGCCATCTCCAGTGACGTGTAGTCTTTGAGAGAGACCCATCGGTCACCAGGAAGCTCATCATGCGTCACAAACGCTACAAGATCCGGGGTACGCCCCTTAACAAGCAACCATTCTCCAAGACATCTCTTCTGAAGCTTTTTAAAGATATTGCAGGAGTGACATCCAACGACATCAAACAGGAAGGCACGGACATCCTCTTCTTCTTTTATAGTGAAGAGGAAGTCGACAAACTTCTGTTTTTCAGCGCCAATTTCTCCAACCAACACTTTCGTCTCAACTTCCCACGCCAGTACCTGGCTGAACACTCTGTCGTTATTCATGATCTCAGCCAATGGATCGTGGAACAAGATGAAGCTGATGAACGAGCCTTCATGCACGACTTCAAGGAATCAAACCCGGACTTAGGGCTTCACGAAGCTCACTTCTTCAACAGATATCGCTCCCTGAAGCTGACCTTCGAGACCGTAGCTGCGGCTACTCTGGCTACCAGAAATGGTATTTACAGCTTTGGTATTCACATTCCGCCATTCCGTGTGAAGATGGAACGTTTTCACATCGTCAACCAGTGCCTTCGGTGCTACGAGTACACCCACTCCACCAGCAAATGTTCCCAGCGTATTCACAAGTGTAGCCTCTGCTCTGCTGACCACCATTACTCCATCTGCAAGTCAGAAACATTGTTGTTTGCTTTGCAAAGGCGATCATCCGGCAATCTCCATTCGTTGTCCTCATAGACAAGACGTCATCAAAAACATGGAGAAATCCACACCTTCTACCGGAGCCAGTACCTCTGAAGCAACAAGCCAATCAGCGACCACCTCTACTTCAGGTTTCAACGCCCAAGCCGCCATTTTCCCAGAGCTTCCGGGAGGACGTCCCACTGCTACTACCAGCCAATGGGGAGCCAGCTCCCAAACACCAACCAGCGTCTCATCGAGCCAGCCGACATCACCCCCGGCCCACACCGACCAACCACTGAACAGCACAGTTCAAGCATTAACATCGGCGGCCAGCATGATAGCTTGCAATAACCCCCAAGGAATACGAATGAATATTAAATATTCTATACAAAGCAAATGGTCTTCCAGCTTTCATAGTTGCAGAGGAAGTCTTCACCAACACCACTTCAAGTTCTCAAGATACAGTCTCGGTCCCTGACATCACCGTGAACGCCGCCGTGCTCACGGATCTACTATCAACAGCAAAGCCTGCTCCTCCAGCAACTTCATCACAAGCCACCCAGACGCCGACGTTAGAGGATGACGTTAGTTGTCTCCTCTATCGACAACTGCCACATTTCCATCTCTCGTGTGCGAACCCTCTCAACGTCCTAAATCAGCTGCAGGTCCCATTAAGCCTCAACAGGCAAGAACTCAGCTGACTCATCAGATGAGGACGTCTCGGTGGGAACACCACCTCCTCCACTGAAGCAACCCTACACAACTGAAGATTTCCGGCTGAAAGCTACCTCCAACGATAGCCTCACCGTATCAACGCGAAGCAAGACCAACAAACAGGCCAGGAGACCTGGGAAGAAGAAAAACACCAACGATCTGCGCCCGAGTAAATCAAGGAATCAGTAGAACACCAACGCAAAGCTGAAAAAAAAACACCGCGACGAGAAGCCCTGCCTCCTACAAGACACATCAGCGAGCACCCATGAGAACTCCACTCTACCACCAAACCGCAGCATCAGCTGCAAGTCTTACCCACGGTGGCTGGGCCACCGATCTTTCATCTCCCCTCTTCACCTCGTCTCCAGATCCTCGCTCAAGATTTCTGCATCCTCGCCCCTGTCTTCAACCACCTGCTTGCATGCTCTAGGGTCTTGAAACGTTAATACTATTCTTTGCACATCTTCTTGAGAACTTTTTTCCAGAATATTTTAAGCATTTCGGTGTTCAAAACCTTAATAAATGTATTTCATACAATTGTGTCGTCTTCATAGTAGTTTAAGGATTGATAACCAATATCAGTGTTAAGCGGGCAACCTGTCCTCTTACAAATTATGTCTGATTTTGGTCGTTTGCCCGTATGGCCGAAAATGGGCGTAATTTGAAAATGAAAAATAATTGAAAATAAATTTTGGACTGATTTTGTGCAAAACAGTAAGTTAAGGGTCCTCTGGTAGGTTAGGAGCGCAGGAAGTTCTCATAAGGTTTCAAAACGTCATGAAAACTTTTGTTTGAATGTTGCCTCTCCTAACCTAATCGAGTAAGCCAGAGGACTAGCAACAGAAAACGGGACATTTGGCTCACGTCACTTTCGTGAGCCGATTTCATTTCAAATTACGTTCATTTTTGGCCATACGATCAAACGAGTGAAAAGCGACGTAATTTTAAGAGGACGGGTTGCACACTGTAAACGGTAGTCACACAGCATAACCATTATACGAGGTAGTTTAGCAACCAGGCCTGTTAACCTAAACAGAAAACACTCTCGCCCAGTCCCTTATGAGCAATTTTGTGGCCTTGGTTCGAGTCCTGGTTAGTGAGGATTGACTGGGTGTCTAACCTATCCTAACGTAACCTAAGTTTGCCTAACATAATTTAGCACTTCATGTCCTAATATAATAATAATGGTAAGAATGAACCAAATTGAAAAACAATCAGAATTGCTCTGCTTGTTAGGGAGATCGGGCCTTTGCTGGGCCAAGTAATGTGGTTCTGCTATTATGAGCGACACACAGGTGCCTGGTGGATAGCGCGCAGGACACGTAATTCTGTGGTGCGGGGTTCGATTTCCACACCTGGTAGAAACAAATGGGCAAAGTTTCTTTCACCCTGAATGGCCCTGTTATCTAGCAGTAAATAGGTACCTGGGAGCTAGTCAGCTATCACGGGCGGCTTCCTGGGGTGTGTGTGTGTGTCTGGTGTGGAGGAGGGGAAAAAAAAGTAGTTAGTAAAACAGTTGATTGACAGTTGAGAGGCAGCCGAAAGAGCAAAGCTCAACCCCCGCAAACACAACTAGGTGAATACAACTTGGTGAATACACACACACAGCGGACGTCTGGACACATGCCCCGGGTCCGCCGGATCACGGGACGGCATTGTACCCTCTGGGTCTCGATACTGCCGTCAGACATGTGCCTATTTTACGGTCCGGATTGTGGCGTCTTCGGCCTGGGAGACTTTCCGGCTTGGCTTGGCTGGGAGTTGGTGGGCTCCTGGTGTGCCCTCGGGGTGTGTTGGGCTCCTGGTGTGCCCTCGGGGCGTGGTGGGCTCCTGGTGTGCCCTCGGGGTGTGTTGGGCTCCTGGTGTGCTCTCGGAGCGTGGTGGGCTCCTGGTGTGCCCTCGGGGTGTGTTGGGCTCCTGGTGTGCCCTCGGAGCGTGGTGGGCTCCTGGTGTGCCCTCGGGGTGTGTTGGGCTCCTGGTGTGCCCTCGGGGCGTGGTGGGCTCCTGGTGTGCCCTCGGGGTGTGTTGGTGTGTTGGGCTCCTGGTGCGCCCTCGGAGCGTGTTGGGCTCCTGGTGTGCCCTCGGAGCGTGTTGGGCTCCTGGCGTGCCCTCGGGGTGTGTTGGGCTCCTGGTGTGCCCTCGGAGCGTGTTGGGCTCCTGGTGTGCCCTCGGGGCGTGTTGGGCTCCTGGTGTGCCCTCGGGGTGTGTTGGGCTCCTGGTGTACCCTCGGGGTGTGTTGGGCTCCTGGTGTGCCCTCGGAGTGTGTTGGGCTCCTGGTGTGCCCTCGGGGTGTGGTGGGCTCCTGGTGTACCCTCGGAGTGTGTTGGGCTCCTGGTGTGCCCTCGGGGTGTGGTGGGCTCCTGGTGTGCCCTCGGAGTGTGGTGGGCTCCTGGTGTGCCCTCGGGGTGTGGTGGGCTCCTGGTGTGCCCTCGGGGTGTGTTGGGCTCCTGGTGTACCCTCGGGGTGTGTTGGGCTCCTGGTGTGCCCTCGGGGTGTGGTGGGCTCCTGGTGTGCCCTCGGGGTGTGTTGGGCTCCTGGTGTACCCTCGGGGCGTGGTGGGCTCCTGGTGTGCCCTCGAGGCGTGGTGGGCTCCTGGTGTGCCCTCGGGACGTGGTGGGCTCCTGGTGTGCCCTCGGGGCGTGGTGGGCTCCTGGTGTGCCCTCAGGGCGTGGTGGGCTCCTGGTGTGCCCTCGGGGCGTGGTGGGCTCCTGGTGTGCCCTCGGGGCGTGGTCCTGAAAGTCCTGAAAGTTATTCTCTAAGTCATCAAAAGTTAATCTAAGACATCTTTCATCAAAGTTATTTTCAGAGACATCTAAAGTTATTCTCAGAGTTATCAAAGTGATCTCTAATTCACCTTTGTTCTCCCAAAGTTGTTCTCTAAGACACCTTCGTTCATCAAAGAAACTCTCCTTCTTCCATCATGTTATTCTTTAAGACATCTTCAGTCATAAAATTTCTCTCCAAAATGTAACTAGTTCAGCTTTTCATACCAAACCTGCATTTCTGTTAAAACATATTTTCTTAGTTGCTTTACCCTAAAACTATTCTCTGAACTACACTGTTCAAACCTACGTAACCTATCCTCTCCACCCAATGTTACTTACCTAACTTAACCTGCATAACCTAACTTTACCTATGTTACCTTACCTTACCTATCTTACCTAACCTATCCTAACTTTACCTATGTTACCTTACCTTACCTACCTTTCCTAACTTAACCTGCTTAACCTATCTTACCTATCTTACCTAACTTAACCTGCATAACCTAACTTTACCTATGTTACCTTACCTTACCTATCTTACCTAACCTAACCTAACTTTACCTATGTTACCTTACCTTACCTACCTTACCTAGCTCAGTAACTGACTTGATCTTATTTACTACGTCTGAAATATGACTGTTTAAAATTTCAGGGGGATTGGACTGCTAGTAGCGAAAATGTGGTCTCTGTCAAATTTGGGTCTTTAATTGGACTCTGATTAATTTCGATCATGAACTGGACTCTGAATATTTTGGCACAAAGTAGACTCTGGCGAATTTTCGGTATAAACTGGACTCTGATGAATTTCGATCAAGAACTGGACTCTGTCAAATTTTCACAGATTACAGGACACTGATGAAATTTGCTCTCAAAGTAGACTCTGGCGAATTTCTGTTGATAATTGGACTCTGATGAAATATGAGCTTAAAACTGTCTCTGACTAATTTTGCTCTCAAAGTAGACTCTGTTCATTTTTAGGTATAAAATGGTCTCTGATGAAATATGAGCTAAAACTGTCTCTGACGAATTTTGCTCTCAAAGTAGACTCTGGCGAATTTCTGTTGATAATTGGACTCTGATGAAATATGAGCTAAATACTGTCTCTGACTAATTTTGGTCTTTACAGGTGAAATAGCCGTAAATGGATATAAAACTAAATGTTATGGATAAGTTGTCTGTTTTCCTTAACAAAACATCTAAGACAATATTCTCTGAAAATGGTCCTTTTACAAATTCGGTCATAAACATATAAATAAACTTCTATGACTATTTGAAACTCTGAAAAATAGCTGTAAGGAAATAGGAGGAGAGAGAGAGAGGGACGGTCCAGATATTATGGAGAAGATAAGATATGATAAGAGGCGACTGGCTGGCCGGGCGTAAGGTAAATAAAGGTGACGCGAGAGATTGCGAGGTAAGGGGGGAGGGAGGTGATGTGAGGTACGAGCCCCTGAAAACCCTGACTTATACAGATAACTTTCTAAATTTATATGAATAACTAAGGCTTACATAGACGATATTTTCCCTTTGGAACCTGAAAACCCTGGCCCGCACAGACGATATTTTCCCTTTGGAACCTGAAAACCCTGGCCCGCACAGACGAATTTCCCCTTTGGACCTGAAAACCCCGGCCCGCATAGACAATATTTTCCCTTTGGAACCTGAAAACCATGGCCCGCACAGACGATATTTTCCCTTTGGAACCTGAAAACCCTGGCCCGCACAGACGATATTTTCCCTTTGGAACCTGAAAACCCTGGCCCGCACAGACGATTTTTCCCCCCCCCCCCCCCCAAAAAAATCGTCTGTGTGGAGCCATCCCTACTACTGGCGTGGTGGGCTCCTGGTGGGCCCTCGGGGCGTGGTGAGCTCCTGGTGTGTTCTCGGGGTGTGGTGGGCTCCAGGTGGGCCCTCGGGGCGTGGTGGGCTCCTGGTGTGTTCTCGGGGTGTGGTGGGCTCCTGGTGTGCCCTCGGGGCATGGTGGGCTCCTGGTGGGCCCTCGAGGCGTGTGGGCTCCTGGTGTGCCCTCGGGACGTGGTGGGCTCCTGGTGTGCCCTCGGGACGTGGTGGGCTCCTGGTGTGCCCTCGGGACGTGGTGGGCTCCTGGTGTGCCCTCGGGGCGTGGTGGGCTCCTGGTCTGCCCTCAGGGCGTGGTGGGCTCCTGGTGTGCCCTCGGGACGTGGTGGGCTCTTGGTGTGTTTTCGGGGTGTGATGGGCTCCTGGTGGGCCCTCGGGGCGTGGTGGGCTCCTGGTGTGCCCTCGAGGCGTGGTGGGCTCCTGGTGTGCCCTCGGGACGTGGTGGGCTCCTGGTGTGCCCTCGGGGCGTGGTGGGCTCCTGGTGTGCCCTCAGGGCGTGGTGGGCTCCTGGTGTGCCCTCGGGGCGTGGTGGGCTCCTGGTGTGCCCTCGGGGCGTGGTGGGCTCCTGGTGTGTCCTCAGGGCGTGGTGGGCTCCTGGTGTGCCCTCAGGGCGTGGTGGGCTCCTGGTGTGCCCTCGGGGCGTGGTGGGCTCCTGGTGTGCCTTCGGGGCGTGGTGGGCTCCTGGTGTGCTCTCGGGGCGTGGTGGGCTCCTGGTGTGCCCTCAGGGCGTGGTGGGCTCCTGGTGTGTTCTCGGGGTGTGGTGGGCTCCTGGTGGGCCCTCAAGGCATGATGGGCTCCTGGTGGGCCCTCGGGGCGTGGTGGGCTCCTGGTGGGCCCACCACGCCCTGAGGGCACACCTGGAGCCCACCACGCCCTGAGGCGTGGTGGGCTCCACGCCTCAGGGCGTGGTGGGCTCCTGGTGGGCCCTCGGGGCGTGGTGGAATCCTGGTGTGCCCTCAGGGCGTGGTGGGCTCCTGGTGTGCCCTCGGGGCGTGGTGGGCTTCTGGTGTGCCCTCAGGGCGTGGTGGGCTCCTGGTGTGCCCTCATTACGTGGTGGACTCCTGGTGTGCCCTCAGGGCGTGGTGGGCTCCTGGTGTGCCCTCAGGGCGTGGTGGGCTCCTGGTGTGACCTCAGGGCGTGGTGGGCTCCAGGTGTGCCCTCAGGGCGTGATGGCCTCCTGGTGGGCCCTCGGGGCGTGGTGGGCTCCTGGTGTGTTCTCGGGGTGTGATGGGCTCCAGGTGGGCCCTCGGGGCGTGGTGGGCTCCTGGTGGGCCCTCGGGGCGTGGTGGGCTCCTGGTGTGTTCTCGAGGTGTGATGGGCTCCAGGTGGGTCCTCGGGGCGTGGTGGGCTCCTGGTGTGTTCTCGGGGTGTGGTAGGCTCCTGGTGTGCCCTCGGGGCATGGTGGGCTCCTGGTGTGCCCTCGGGGCGTGGTGGGCTCCTGGTGTGTTCTCGGGGTGTGGTGGGCTCCTGGTGTACCCTCGGGGCATGGTGGGCTCCTGGTGGGCCCTCGGGGTGTGGTGGGCTCCTGGTGTGCCCTCGAGGCGTGGTGGGCTCCTGGTGTGCCCTCGGGACGTGGTGGGCTCCTGGTGGGCCCTCGGGACGTGGTGGGCTCCTGGTGTGCCCTCGGGGCGTGGTGGGCTCCTGGTGTGCCCTCAGGGCGTGGTGGGCTCCTGGTGTGCCCTCGGGGCGTGGTGGGCTCCTGGTGTGCCCTCGGGGCGTGGTGGGCTCCTGGTGTGTCCTCAGGGCGTGGTGGGCTCCTGGTGGGCCCTCAGGGCATGATGGGCTCCTGGTGGGCCCTCGGGGCGTGGTGGGCTCCTGGTGTGCCCTCAGGGCGTGGTGGGCTCCTGGTGGGCCCTCGGGGCGTGGTGGGCTCCTGGTGTGCCCTCAGGGCGTGGTGGGCTCCTGGTGTGCCCTCAGGGCGTGGTGGGCTCCTGGTGTGCCCTCGGAGTGTGGTGGGCTCCTGGTGTGCCCTCAGGGCGTAGTGGGCTCCTGGTGTGCCCTCGGAGTGTGGTGGGCTCCTGGTGTGCCCTCAGGGCGTGGTGGGCTCCAGGTGTGCCCTCAGGGCGTGGTGGGCTCCTGGTGTGCCCTCAGGGCGTGGAGGGCTCCTGGTGTGCCCTCAGGGCGTGGTGGGCTCCTGGTGTGCCCTCGGAGTGTGGTGGGCTCCTGGTGTGCCCTCAGGGCGTGGTGGGCTCCAGGTGTGCCCTCAGGGCGTGGTGGGCTCCTGGTGTGCCCTCAGGGCGTGGTGGGCTCCTGGTGTGCCCTCAGGGCGTGGTGGGCTCCAGGTGTGCCCTCAGGGCGTGGTGGGCTCCTGGTGTGCCCTCAGGGCGTGGTGGGCTCCTGGTGTGCCCTCAGGGCGTGGTGGGCTCCTGGTGTGCCCTCAGGGCGTGGTGGGCTCCTGGTGTGCCCTCGGGGCGTGGTGGGCTCCTGGTGTGCCCTCAGGGCGTGGTGGGCTCCAGGTGTGCCCTCAGGGCGTGGTGGGCTCCTGGTGTGCCCTCAGGGCGTGGTGGGCTCCAGGTGTGCCCTCAGGGCGTGGTGGGCTCCTGGTGTGCCCTCAGGGCGTGGTGGGCTCCAGGTGTGCCCTCAGGGCGTGGTGGGCTCCAGGTGTGCCCTCAGGGCGTGGTGGGCTCCAGGTGTGCCCTCGGGGCGTGGTGGGCTCCAGGTAGTACCAAAAGATAGTGGACCTTGATTGGAAATATGCAAATGCCCCTTCGATTTAAAAAAAAAAACTCTGAAAGCTCAGCAGAAAACTACTGGCTGATCAGCTTGATATCACACATCTGCAAGCTCATGGAGAGAATCCTCAGAGAGGTAAGAATTCCCTTTCTTTCAGTGAACAAACTTATGCAATTGGCATCAATTGTATATCACCTTTAATGTCATGCGTGCATGGAAAAAATATATATCACGGGGAGGACATGCCTGGCTTGAACAAGTAAAGTCCCCGGAGAGGCAAGGAACATGCACGCATGTGTCCTTCCAGCCGTAGCTGATCCTCTCACGGGTTCGGTCAAGCCACCCACCATCTCCAAAATCAGCCACTGGGGAAGTGGTACATCAAGATGACGTCCGGTAACCTTAGATGGAATCCACTCATCCTAGTGGCTTCTGGGTGTCGGGGCACAAGAGAAGTCAACCCATGTCCAGGGGTGATCATTGTCAACCCCTTCCCGTGCTCTTGGACCACATACGATAAATCGAGTACGTCCAGGTTAGGGCTTTGATGGAGCAGATCTCCAAATCTTTGTTGGTCAAGCCCAACCTCTTAAGAACACGGACACTCTCATTGCTGAACCTGCCTCTCCAATTCAAGGTAATTGAGGAGGCAGAAACTGCATTAGCACCGGTGTAATTCCTGACCCACTGAAGGATCTCGGGGGTGCCGTACCGGTCACATTTGATCTGGTGTTGCCGGGAGAGTGGAAAGCCGTCAGCCGAGACCTGGGTGTCGAGAATTACGGCCTCACTGCTTTTGCAAGCAATGATGTCTGGCTTGCAAAAGGTCCCACCATCGGGTATCCACACCTCCCTCACCACCTCATACCCTCGCTGTCTCAGACGACCAGCTACGAACCGGGTGATATCATCATGATATACCACCCGTGCTCCATGCGTCCTTGGGCATGCTTGTGAGATGTGCCCAAGGTTGCTAGGTTTCCTGCATGTGTCACATATGCCGCTGGCACCTGGG
Source organism: Procambarus clarkii (assembly GCF_040958095.1). Classification (NCBI taxonomy): domain Eukaryota; kingdom Metazoa; phylum Arthropoda; class Malacostraca; order Decapoda; family Cambaridae; genus Procambarus; species Procambarus clarkii. The sequence goes on from NC_091154.1 coordinate 13,984,395, forward strand.
CGACCCCTAGCAGCCCTTGACGACGTGGCCAAAGCATTAGCTCTCACTTGGACAGCGTGAGCGAACTCACCACCGCTCAGTAGGCGGGTGCCGAACGAGATCCATCTCAGGCACGAGGGAACCTCGCACGAGGACTTCAATCCAGCACCATCGGCCGTGCGGTAAAGCCACTCCCACCATGTCTGAGAACACTCAGCTCTGTTGGTTATCGGCTCACCCCCAATCAAGGCCAGGCCGATCCACCGGCGCATCTTATCCTGAATAGCCGGTAGAAGGGCCGCTGCCCGGACAGTTGGGTCAGCTGACTCCAACAGACTGCTGAAACACTTGTTCTTGTGCAGCCGGATTGAGGAGACAAATTCGGGCATCCCAAGACCACCGTCCTTCTAGTCGGCGTAGAAGAATGCATTCGGGATGTCGTGCGGAAGACGGAGCCAGCTACGAATAGCCTGCCTCATCCTCCGGTCGATTCTCGCAAGCTGAGTCTTAAACACCGTACCCAGAATCAGACGATGGTTCATTTTAGGAATAAGGTGGTGCTTTAGCATGTATAACCTCTGCTGGGGTTTGAGGGGGGCCTGCGTGATGTTAACAATCCCCTCCTCAAACATAAAGCCATAAGATAGGCCCCTGCCACCGGCACTAACGAGAATACCTAGGTACTTATACTCGTCACTGATGCCAATAGAATCCATGGCTGCGCCCCCGACGTGGAATCTCGTTTGCGACGCGAGATACCACTTCTTGCGCTTTCCATCGATCTGCAGGCTCAGTGAACGGCACTTTCCCGCGTTAACCCTCAGGTCAGCGCCACTCAAGGTGTTACATATAACGTCTATCAACGCCTGAAGGCCAGCCGGAGTCTCTGCTGCCACGACCAAATCGTCAGCAAACGAGAGTACTGACACCTTTTACTCCCCCAGACGAATCCCCAGCCCCAGTTTCTTCGCATTGGTGATTGCCTCATCAACCACCAAATTGTAAAGAAATGAGGACAAGGGATCTCCCTGTTTAACTCCCCTAGTCACAGGGATTACCCTCGATTTCTCCTTCTGGCTGGATATGACAGTTGAGGCGCCATCATAGCTCGACATAATATAGTCCCTAAGAGGCTTAGGGACTTCCTTGCGCTCCATGGCACGATCTATGGCCACATGGGAGACACTATCGAATGCCTTCTCCATGTCAAGGAATGCAAGGTGCGCCGGATGTTTCAGCGCACGGGCCTCAGCTAGAAGAGCATCTAGGATCGCAAGGTTTTCAGCGCATCCATCCACAGGGATGAATGCCTTCTGCCTCCCGTCGATCCTGATTGCTTGAGAAACTCGGCTGTTCACGATCTTATGGAACAGCCGCACTATCGTAGAAGACATGGTAATGGGGCGATAGTGTGAGGGGGTTTCTGACCTTGGAATCTTAGGTATCAGCACCGTTTTGCACGCACGGAAAGGACGTGGTAGGGATCGGCTAGCTAGCCACAGATTGAACAGTTTAGTGAGCACCCTGAGCAGTATGGACCTAAGGAGACGCGTAGTTATCTGGTCAGGACCGGGTGCAGAGACCTTACTTGTCCGTAGAGTGATCTGGACCTCCAAAGGTGATATGGGCTCTAACAGTTGCTGAACGGCAGGATCAGAGCCGCGCTCAATAGGCCGGTTGTCCGGCGGCGAGGGCCTGGAAAAGAGGTTTCCCCCAGAACTCAAAGAGGCGATTAGGCTCCACCTCGGAGGGTTACACCCTCCAGTCTCCGGAGAGGACATGCGCCGCTGCCGAAGATCTGTTTTTATTATATAGGCTTTGGCAAAGATTATACTGTGCCCTGCGCTCCCTCTTTCGGCCGGTCGGAGCCAGGGCTTGGTTGCTACGGCTGATCCCTGGAGATCTCTGTCTGCGACCAGGAGCATACCATGATGTGGGATCACCGGATCTGTTGGCAGAAGTCACCTCGAGCGCATGCTGCTCGAGGATCCTTATCGCATTTTGGCCGTTATCTCCAAATAAGTTGGAGATTGCTTCATCGAGGAGCTCCTCGCCCCACCCACTACTTGGCTGCCCGGGATCTAAGGAAGCCAAGAATTCCAAAATAGTGGTCCTCCAGGCATCCCCTGGGTTCCGCCGGGGTGAGGGGGTGGAGGGTTCCTTGGCTCATGGTGTGGTGCTCATGGGTTCTGTTACAACCTTCAGCGAAGCTTTTAAGGTCAGGATTGGCGTTATAGTTCAGCATTTTATATATATAATATAATATATATATATATATATATATATATATATATATATATATATATATATATATATATACATATATATATACATGTATATATACATGTATATATACATGTATATATACATATATATATAAATATATATATATATATATATATATATATATATATATATATATATATATATATATATATATATATATATATATACATATATATATATATATATATATATATATATATATATATATATATATATATATATATATATATATATATATATATATATATATATATATATATATATATATATATATATATATATATATGTCGTACCTAGTAGCCCGAACGCACTTCTCAGCCTACTATGCAAGGCCCGATTTGCCTAATAAGCCAAGTTTTCCTGAATTAATATATTTTCCCTAATTTTTTTCTTATAAAATGATAAAGCTACCCATTTCATTATGTATGAGGTCAATGTTTTTTTATTGGAGTTAAAATTAACGTAGATATATGACCGAACCTAACCAACCCTACCTAACCTAACCTATCTTTATAGGTTAGGTTCGGTAGCCGAAAAAGGTAGGTTAGGTTAGGTAGGTTAGGCATTCGAAAAAGCATTAATTCATGAAAACTTGGCTTATTAAACAAATTGGGCCTTGCATAGTAGGCTGAGAAGTGCGTTCTGGCTACTAGGTACCACATATATATATAATTACACATGAGAGGATGTGCAGTGACTTAATATCTAACATATTCAGAGATTTGAGTAAGGGTACCGAGTGATGGTTGGGGCCAGAGTTGGATATTGTCCTAATAGCAGCTTTGTGTTGAGTAATTAGAGGACGTAAATGATTTTGGGTAGTAGAACACCAAACACAAATACTATAGTTGAGATAAGGATAGATGAGAGAGTAATAGAGCATCATCAGGGCAGGGCGAGGTACATAATATCTGATCTTAGAAAGAATGCCAACAATTTTTGAAGCCTTTTGATATATTTAGAAGGTGTCCCTGGAAATTCAGCTTCTGATCAATGAGAACGCCAAGGAATTTGCCATCTATTTTGCTACAAATTTGGGTATTATTTATCTTGATTTATTTGATTTGAGGATTTATTGCCAAACAGAATATAGAAAGTTTTGTCAATGTTAAGGGTGAGTTTGTTGGCAGTTAGCCAAAGATGGACTTTATTTAGCTCAGTATTCACTGTGAGATTTAGAGCAAGGGGGTCAGGACTGGAGTAAATGAAGGTTGTGTCGTCAGCAAATAAGATTGGTTTGAGGTGTTGGGAGGCATTTGGAAGGTCATAAATGTAGATGAGAAAGAGGATTTTATCTTTTTTATCTCTTATGCGATAAAACAAATTTTTATCTCGTCTATGCGTGCCGTATATGTCCTCTGTATTCCCTCTATTTCAGCACTCTCTCCTGCTCTGAAGGGGGAAGTGAGTACTGAGCAGTACTCAAGACGGGACAACACAAGTGACTTGAAGAGTACAACCATTGTGATGGGATCCCTGGATTTGAAAGTTATCATAATCCATCCTATCATTTTTCTGGCTGACGCAATATTTGCTTGGTTATGCTCCTTAAACGTTAGATCGTCGGACATCATTATTCCCAAATCCTTGACATGCTGTTTTCCTACTATGGACAAATTCGATTGTGCTTTGAACTCTGTATTATGTTTCAGATCCTCATTTTTGCCGTACCTGAGTACCTGAAATTTATCACTGTTAAACATCATGTTATTTTCTGCTGCCCAATCGAAAACTTTGTTGATATCCGCTTGTAATTTTTCAATGTTTGCAGCAGAGGTAATTTTCATGCTGATTTTTGTGTCATCTGCAAAGGATGACACGAAGCTGTGACTTGTATTTTTATCTATATCTGATATGAGAATAAGGAACAGTAACGGTGCAAGGACTGTACCTTGAGGTACAGAGCTTTTAACTGCGTTTGGACTCGATTTTATTTGATTGACTGTTACTCTTTGTGTTCTGTTCGACAGGAAATTGAGTATCCAGCGTCCTACTTTACCAGTTATTCCGATTTACCTCATTTTGTGTGCTATCACTCCATTATCACATTTGTCGAACGCCTTTGCGAAGTCTGTATATACAACATCTGCATTTTGCTTTTCTTCTAGAGCTTCTGTGATTTTGTCATAGTGGTTGAGTAACTGTGACAGACAGGATCTGCCCGCTCTAAATACATGTTGTCCTGGATTGTGTAGCTCATTATTTTCCATAAAACTAGAAATTTGACTCCTAATCACTCTTTCAAACACTTTTATTATGTGTGATGTTAGTGCAACTGGTCTATAATTTTTTGCCAAGGCTTTACTACCCCCTCTTGTGCAGAGGAGCTATATCTGCAGATTTAAGTGCTGCTGGTATCTCCCCTGTATCCAGGCTCTCTCTCCATATTACACTAAGTGCTCGCGCTACTGGTACTTTACATTTCTTTATGAATATTGAAATCCATGAGTCAGGCCCAGGAGCTGAGTGCATGGGCATATTGTCAATTTCTCTTTCAAAGTCTTCCGAATTTGTGTTAATATCCGTTATATCATCTGCAGCTTGAATGTCATTCATAAAGAAGCTGTCTGGGTCATCAACTTTCATGTGTGTTTCTGGGTCATCAACTTTCATGTGTGTAAACACTGTGGAAGTGGTCTATGTCAACCAACCCTCCACCATTATAGGCTGTGTTATACACTGTAGAAGTGGTCTATGTCAACCAACCCACCACCATTATTGGCTGTGTTATACACTGTGAAAGTGGTCTATGTCAACCAACCCTCCACCATCACTCTTCAAATAGACTCGTCTAAAGCCTGGCTATAGAAACTGATCTGTTTAACGATATTCTAATTTTTGTGCGTCCACCCTGGGTGGAGTACAGTCCTGTGTTTAGCTTATTGTACTCAAACGGTTTGTTTTACAGATCTGGTACACCTGTGTTGGGGGAGGAAGCTGCAAGTTTAGCAACTCTGCACATTTACACTAAACCTTTGACTCTCAATGTGTCGAGAGGAAGACTACAAGGCCCTTGTTTGTAAGTGTGCAGTGTTTACTTTACCCTACCAGCATGTTGTAAACAACCAGCAGCTGGCTTTCAGGCATGTCAAAGTGTGTTTACATTCAGTTCAATAATATGCGTTCTGACGCCCACTTGGTTTGTATGATCACATTGCCTAAATTATCACTACTAGTGCTGGCACTTGGTGCCTGTAGGCTCTAGTCATAACTCTTGTTTTGATGTGCGTGACACATTTAATGTTTACATTTGATTTTGTTTCTGTAATATTAATAATCTTTTAATTTTAAACCAGGAAATGAGAAGTCAAAGTAACTGTGATGTGTCATCTAACTGCCCGTGTCATCCTCGTTATGGGCTGACACTGTCTTGCCCCTTCTGGCTGGGGAAAATGCCCGGATATCACCTCTACAAGAATTACTAGGATATTTTTTAAACGTATGTATCAGGGTAAGATATAATTGCTAGTTTTCGCTAAATTCTTGTTACTTTTGTTACTTTTCTCATCCTCGCATCAGACAAGGATACAAACTATAGTATTGTATGCACAGATGCACTCTGTACTCTGCAGATGACACATGGACTTTCATTAGTAGAAAACAGAGGACACTCCAAACCTCCAATCTGATACTCGTCATTCTATATACCAGAAAATGATTAATGATTGTTACTCTACACAATAATTAGTACAGTTGTTCATGAATGCATGGCCTAGTGAACTGAGTACATAGTGCAATGTATAATTGTAAACTCTTGTAAGACAAATGTTGTTTCAACAGCCATGACACCACTGTCAGTACCATGATAGGCACAAGATGTACCCCAAGAGTGTACCAGTCACCACCCCAGAACACCACCATGGGGGTGATCGTTACCCCAGAAGACTGCCAGCACCATGATAGGCACAAGATGTACCCCAAGAGTGTACCAGTCACCACCCCAGACAACCACCATGGGGGTGATCGTTACCCCAGAAGACTGCCAGCACCATGATAGGCACAAGATGTACCCCAAGAGTGTACCAGTCACCACCCCAGACCACCACCACGGTGGTGATCGTTACCCCAGAAGACCTCTGGAATGTTGTGATCATATGAGAACATTTTATCACTGCTCTTTGTATATATAAACTTTCCCACTAAAGCTCCCCGATGTTTTGTGAACTTTGATTAGTATTGATGGTTGTCTTGTGACGAGGTAGCCCACTTGACACCTTCTCCTCAGCCAGCTGTGGATTGGTTCTTAAGTTAGATGTCATCTTTAGAGTGCGATTTTCCTGTGAGAAAATTATTTCTACCACATCTTCCTTTTATCATCAAAGCCTTATTATTGTTGAATATTTTAGTACCAGTATTTATTGATTATTGATTGTACAGTATTTCACACGTTACACCAATAATCTCTGTTTCTTTTATTTTTAAAGAATTATTCACATCAGGATTTGTGGGAGATAAAGCCACAACAGGATTTGTGTGTGTACTTTTATGGTAACTTTAATGTATGTTTAGACAAGTAATATTAAAGGAAGATCATCATGATTGTCTTTGCTGCACAAGTGGATGAGTTCAGCTGCCTCTCTTGAATACCCCGGAATATTGCAACACTTTAAAACTGTCATGATTATATATATATATATATATATATATATATATATATATATATATATATATATATATATATATATATATATATATATATATTAGTATATTTTGGTAGCAGTCTTTCCTGTAGACATATATTATTAAATATGACCGAAAAAGTAAGATTAATAATTCTAACACGAATTTTCTCAATCTTTCGTACATTACGCTTCACTGTTGGAGGTAAATCAAAAATCACTTCTCCAAAATTCATTTTTATTTCTAGTCTGACGCGACACGGGCGCGTTTCGTAAAACTTATTACATTTTCAAAGACTTCACAAATACACAACTGATTAGAACTTACGTCTCTCTGATATTATATCTACATTTGACTGAGGTGGGAAGGGTGATGTGGCATTAACACAAGACAGAACAGGAGGGGATATTAATAGGGTATTAAAAGTATCAACACAAGACAGAACAGAAACAATGGGTATTGAATAGAAGTGTTTGTAGAAAGCCTATTGGTCCATATTTCTTGATGCTTCTATATTGGAGCGGAGTCTTGAGGTGGGTAGAATATAGTTGTGCAATAATTGGCTGTTGATTGCTGGTGTTGACTTCTTGATGTGTAGTGCCTCGCAAACGTCAAGCCGCCTGCTATCGCTGTATCTATCGATGATTTCTGTGTTGTTTACTAGGATTTCTCTGGCGATGGTTTGGTTATGGGAAGAGATTATATGTTCCTTAATGGAGCCCTATTGCTTATGCATCGTTAAACGCCTAGAAAGAGATGTTGTTGTCTTGCCTATATACTGGGTTTTTTGGAGCTTACAGTCCCCAAGTGGGCATTTGAAGGCATAGACGACGTTAGTCTCTTTTAAAGCGTTCTGTTTTGTGTCTGGAGAGTTTCTCATGAGTAGGCTGGCCGTTTTTCTGGTTTTATAGTAAATCGTCAGTTGTATCCTCTGATTTTTGTCTGTAGGGATAACGTTTCTATTAACAATATCTTTCAGGACCCTTTCCTCCGTTTTATGAGCTGTGGAAAAGAAGTTCCTGTAAAATAGTCTAATAGGGGGTATAGGTGTTGTGTTAGTTGTCTCTTCAGAGGTTGCATGGCTTTTCACTTTCCTTCTTGTGGGAACCGACCTGTGAGATTTATATTTATTTAATTTATATGAATTTATATTTACGTTAATTTATATACTTCGATAGCAATTTGTATAATGTTAAGTGGACTGTATTTCTGCAATAATCTCTTAATCTCACAAATCGATCCTCTACACATTAGGGGGGGTTATTAAATTAATATATATGCAGCCAATCAAACTACAGTAACTACATACATTGAAGAGGTTCCTTATCTTATAGTACAGCAGGTTAGTCCACCAGGTATAACTAGGGTGTAGACACCAAATTATCCTCTTTGAGGTAGCTTCCATATCACCCAGTAACTGGTGCACAAATCTTGCTTCCTCGTCTTGACCTGTCAAAAGTGCGCTAGCTGTGAAGCCAGAATCCTATATATGACAAGTATTTCAGAGAAAACTGTACATGGAACATGAAGACCTGGCTTAAATACCTTTAGTTTGAGGCTTCCACGTGATCTAACCGGGTCACCCTATATCCTGACATTAATGGCCATAAATGAATGATAAACGGGTTTCGGAAAGAACACTTAACTTGAATTGTAGACATCGTGTTGGAGATGGTACCTTTGGTTTCCATAACACTACGTCCAAGTAAAATTAACAGGAGCCGAATTTGCTCCCGTGTGAGCCTCTGGTCTCGTATCAACAATGGCTGTTTAACACTCCATACTATTGACGTTACTGGCCGACATTGTCCAGATATGATAGGAGCTAAATTTGCTCCACACGTCTCGGAGGTGACACAACAATGGCTGCCCTCCTTCCCCACTGATGCCTGGCCTACTTTGTCCAGATTTCAGAAAGTGATAGAAGGGTCACATTTACTCTACTTTAATATTGATAATTAAGTTAATTTATATAAGATGTTTTTATGATGGTAAAGTCCAAAGACTAATGTATTTAAGAATAATTCCCACCATAATAGGTGGTGAATTATAATAGTATGTGGTGATGATATCCCGTTTTCTATAGACGGTAATTCCACTACAAGTTACGTTTTCTATGGGTAACTTGTTTATACAACACAGCTATTATCTGTATGATAAATTAAATGGTGTCGGATTTTCCGACATAATTCCCCAGGGGCTGCTCACGGGTCGAAGTCCTAATTAGAACAGACGAACACCGATACTCCTCCATCGAATTATTACATTAATTTGATGTTAGTTGTTAGTAATCACACATTTGTGCGTCTGTTCGTACAGGACGGATGTCCCGTACTAGAGTTGCAGGGGTTAGAAGTCTAATGCGATTTCATTTCCCTGTTAACTCTTGAAAGGCTAATATTCAAGCCTAATTACTTATTATTTAACCCAGAAGACTGAATGTGATCAAGTACTACAGTCAAGTATGATTCAGGGACTGCAGTGAGATCAGTGACATTAGATATAACTTGAAGTTTCTTCAGGTAACTGGTCACTGATATATAAACACTGAGGCCCATGGAATACATCTTGATTAAATAATAAATGTATCAAATCAGTCATCAGATTTATTGGGGTTTAATTTAGTTAATTGATTCAGAAGATTGAATAGCTCATCATTAAAGTAAAGTATGGTTCTGAGACTGCAGTGGGTTCAGTGACATTGGTCGCAGTGACTTGTAGCTGTTTTAGGCTACTGTTCACTGATTTGCCACTGAGGCCTCATGAACTCATCTCCATCTTTAAATGATGATACTAACATCAACCTCTGTTACTATAGTCAGCTGTAATCTCCTTAGTATAATGCTACTGGAGAAATATAATCAGCTGACAAATTTAGATTCTATTGGTATTGTTTATCTGCAGGCATAGGTCTCCCCAGGCTTGATACTGGGCCTGAGAGTAATTTACCTCCTGCAGAGTTCAATATGGTTATACCCTGATATTTAGTAGGGCTACCAATGAATTGATGGTAGTAGTCTGTCCCCACAAGGACAGCCATTTGGCATTTGATTTGCTCAAATTTACCTGCAGCTGCTTGATAATAGCTTTCCAGGTCAGCATAATCAACTTGAGATTGTTGTGACAAATCTTCACATTTCTTGATCTGTCTTGTTAAGTGGCCTTTAAGACCTGCAAGGGTGCTTTTCATTCTCCCTGCATTATCCATACTGGCTCGTTGGTGAAGCCTTGTGGGGCTTGTACTTGGGCTGCTCATAATACTGAACAAACACTAATGGTAGCCTAGGGTAAATTCTGAACTCACTAGGCAATAATCCTACCTCTACTAGAGGTTAGCACTTAAAATTAATACACATTATATATATACAATCATCCACACTAATGATTTGAGTGATAAACCAGTGTCACTGGAAGTACCTTTAGGTTAGCTCTTCTATATCACCCTAGGATGGAATTGACACTAATTAATCACTCAAAGGTGTAAAGATCATAAGTAATTATTATATACACAACTCAACTCGAGTTGATAAAAATTACACCCAAAATAGGGTCTGGACCATTCATTAATGGTGTTAGGTTGTTCAATATAGTACAACTGACTATGGTAATAATGGGACTAGGATGAGCAATAATAGTTCAACTAGTCATATCCTACCCTGTTGTGGGTTGGCAATTAGTAAATATTATACTGTGATCACTAGTGCAATATATATTAAATAATTCTCTATTTTGGAGAAATAATATACACAATTATTGATAATAGCCTCTTAATTAGCCTCTATGAAACTTCTAATATTATCAAGAAGTATTAAATATTATTAGTGACCTCGCGAAATAAACTCCACAAAATTCGTAGATAATCTCTCGCGAAATGTAACACCACGAAATCCGTGAACAATCTCGCGACACAGTCACAAATTTGGCTGGCTTCTATATTAGCGCTGTCATTTCACAGAATAACACGCCACCAAATCTGTGGGTGTGCATGAAACCGCTGACTAAGGCTGATCTGAACTGAGGGAGGCTCCTGAGCTCCCTCGAGGCTACGCTTCCGTCTTTGACTGGCTGGCCTTTGTTTAAATAACACTGCACTAGTATATTTAATGAATCCACTGGTTAACTGGTTCATCCGGTACTAAGATGACCAAATGTGGGTTCATAGGACCAAATATTCCGGTTCCGAAGGTCCAAATAATGTGGGAACCGACCTGTGAGATTTATATTTATTTAATTTATATGAATTTATATTTACGTTAATTTATATACTTCGATAGCAATTTGTATAATGTTAAGTGGACTGTATTTCTGCAATAATCTCTTAATCTCACAAATCGATCCTCTACACATTAGGGGGGGTTATTAAATTAATATATATGCAGCCAATCAAACTACAGTAACTACATACATTGAAGAGGTTCCTTATCTTATAGTACAGCAGGTTAGTCCACCAGGTATAACTAGGGTGTAGACACCAAATTATCCTCTTTGAGGTAGCTTCCATATCACCCAGTAACTGGTGCACAAATCTTGCTTCCTCGTCTTGACCTGTCAAAAGTGCGCTAGCTGTGAAGCCAGAATCCTATATATGACAAGTATTTCAGAGAAAACTGTACATGGAACATGAAGACCTGGCTTAAATACCTTTAGTTTGAGGCTTCCACGTGATCTAACCGGGTCACCCTATATCCTGACATTAATGGCCATAAATGAATGATAAACGGGTTTCGGAAAGAACACTTAACTTGAATTGTAGACATCGTGTTGGAGATGGTACCTTTGGTTTCCATAACACTACGTCCAAGTAAAATTAACAGGAGCCGAATTTGCTCCTGTGTGAGCCTCTGGTCTCGTATCAACAATGGCTGTTTAACACTCCATACTATTGACGTTACTGGCCGACATTGTCCAGATATGATAGGAGCTAAATTTGCTCCACACGTCTCGGAGGTGACACAACAATGGCTGCCCTCCTTCCCCACTGATGCCTGGCCTACTTTGTCCAGATTTCAGAAAGTGATAGAAGGGTCACATTTACTCTACTTTAATATTGATAATTAAGTTAATTTATATAAGATGTTTTTATGATGGTAAAGTCCAAAGACTAATGTATTTAAGAATAATTCCCACCATAATAGGTGGTGAATTATAATAGTATGTGGTGATGATATCCCGTTTTCTATAGACGGTAATTCCACTACAAGTTACGTTTTCTATGGGTAACTTGTTTATACAACACAGCTATTATCTGTATGATAAATTAAATGGTGTCGGATTTTCCGACACTTCTTATGATGTCTTCGATGAAACCATTGGAGAAGCCGTTATTGACTAGGACCTGCCTTACCCTACAGAGTTCTTCGTCGACTTGCTTCCATTCTGAGCTGTGGCTGAGAGCACGGTCGACGTATGCGTTAACAACACTCCTCTTGTACCTGTCGGGGCAGTCGCTGTTGGCATTTAGGCACATTCCTATGTTTGTTTCCTTAGTGTAGACTGCAGTGTGGAAACCTCCGCCCTTTTCCATGACTGTTACATCTAGAAAAGGCAGCTTCCCATCCTTTTCCGTCTCGTAAGTGAAACGCAGCACGGAACTCTGCTCAAATGCCTCCTTCAGCTCCTGCAGATGTCTGACATCAGGTACCTGTGTAAAAATGTCGTCAACATACCTGCAGTATATGGCCGGTTTCAAGTTCATGTCGACTAAGACTTTTTGCTCGATGGTACCCATGTAGAAGTTTGCAAACAGGACACCTAGGGGAGAACCCATGGCGACCCCATCTACTTGCTTATACATGTGCCCATCCGGGCTCAAGAAGGGTGCCTCTTTAGTACAAGCTTGGAGTAGTTTCCTCAGAATACTTTCTGGCATGTCAAGAGGAGTACAGGCTGGATCACGATACACTCTGTCGGCTATCATTCCGATTGTCTCGTCCACAGGTACGTTGATAAACAGCGATTCTACGTCCAACGAGGCTCTTATCCCTGTGGCCCGTGTGCCCTGCAGTAAGTCCACAAATTCCTTTGGAGACTTCAGGCTGAAGGCGCAAGGAACATAAGGAGTCAGCAGGCCGTTGAGTCGCTTCGCCAGTCTGTACGTGGGTGTGGGTATCTGGCTAATGATTGGCCGAAGTGGGTTTCCAGGCTTGTGCGTCTTGACATTTCCATACGCATATCCAGGTTTATATTCCCCAGTTGTGTTGGACACAACTGATTAGACACAACTGTCTAATCAGTTGTGTATTTGTGAAGTCTTTGAAAATGTAATAAGTTTTACGAAACGCGCCCGTGTCGCGTCAGACTAGAAATAAAAATGAATTTTGGAGAAGTGATTTTTGATTTACCTCCAACAGTGAAGCGTAATGTACGAAAGATTGAGAAAATTCGTGTTAGAATTATTAATCTTACTTTTTCGGTCATATTTAATAATATATATATATATATATATATATATATATATATATATATATATATATATATATATATATATATATATATATTATACACACACACACCGGGTACATTAGAACATGACGTCGCCAGGAGCAACATTAATAGCCGCAGATCAGAACACAAGACATCATCAAAGAGGAAGCAAAGAGCAAGACTATCATGTGTAACCCATTGCAGCTCTCCATAACCTTGGTGGTCCCCCCCCCTCCCCCCTCCCCATAGGACATTACCACAAATGTCAACATTAGAGTGGCTGGAGCCTGGGGACGGAGACGCTGCTAGAGTAGATCAGCACCAGTTCTGATGCAGTTTATAGTCTAGTCAACTACTACAGTTCTGTCTGCTAGAGCTAAATTATTACAATCAACCACAAATATTCCTTTACAATCGACCAATGGAAAATTCTGCATTTTAAATTTTGTTGAGATTAGGTTTATTGATAATGGTAATATAATAGATGACCACTAATTACTAATATGACAGATGCAGAACTTTACCATCTCTGCTCCTCTTAGGTAGGTCATCTTGTCCGTCACTTATGTATTTAAGAACAAAAACTAATTTTGCAAGAGAAAAAAATTGCAATATTTTTGTTGAACATTTTTTTCATGTGCTGAGCTACTATGCTAATATATTCTATAACTAATGTATAAATAAATATTCCACTGAAGTGTTCAATAACTGCAAAAGTTCCCATTGCACAGTTGTAACACTCGCTCCGCTCTTTGCATGATTTGGCCTGGGTTTGTATTTTGGCCAGGGAGGATTGACTAGGTGCCAATCCTTAACCGTATGCTCCCCCTCCCCGTCCGGCCCGTTGGCGTCGTGAGGGGGCTTGGTGGACGGCTGCCAGAGTGTGATGCTCCGCGGGGCAGTCCTCTGTCCTTTTCTGGCCTTGCACTCCTGCTGCTGTCTTCTCTAATTGTGCCGGATCGCTTTTCCTTTTCCTTATGTTTCGTTTTTCTCCCCCCCTCTTCTCCTATCTGCTTGTCGTTTCCTGCCGACCTTTTGCTTGTTTTGGATTATTTCTTTGGACTTCTTCTATTTCGGGCATTGCCCGAAATGCATTGCGTAATAGTGGCTTTAGGCATTGTATGTACTAGCTCTATCTATATATCAATCCATTAATGTAACATCACTTGTATGTATGTACCTTACCTGAATAAAGATATTTATTTTATTTATTTATTTATTTTGACGCCCGGATGCTTGAGGAGGCATACTCTTTGCACCCGTAGAACTGTAGTACCCAACGTCTCGAGCGAGGGGAACCTTTTATTGTCAATCCCCTTTTCGTCGCTGAACCCGATCTCGACGGACTGACGGTTCTTAAGGTGGTGTTTGTGGGGCGTATACTCACGACGCACCCCTAGGGGGCCCCGGCATGATCGGCGATAGCTTCCTGTTGGGTGTCCTGCCTCTAATTGTGGCTGCATGGTGGGTATGGGGGCACATTCGTGGATGAATTTCTTTCTTCATTTCTATGTTGTTGAATGTTTCCGTTGTGCTCTCTCAGGCTCGTGGGGTGGGCGACCAAGCCCCCGAGTCGGCCTGTATTGGAAGACCAGGCTCTGTAACTCCCGCTCTTTTGGGCCCCGACCTTGCTCCTCCTTTGACCGTCCTGACTTCTTCCCCCAGCCCCCCTCCCTCCTCTGTGGTTGGGTCGAGCCTCCAGCCCCCGGTGGTGACCACTTCGTCCCCTGGTGCGGCTAAGTCTCTCGTTGTGACTACTGCGCCTTTTGACCCCTCTCTCTCTAGAGGTTCTCAACGCCGTTCGCGCCCCAGCCGCACTCGCTCGATTCCTTCCCGTGCTGATGCGTATTAGGCCTTGTTTGGTCCTGCTTCATGGGCCAAATATTTTGATCTCCTCCCTCTTGATTCTGCGCCTCCTGACGATTTCTCCCTCCATCGGCATCTTGTAGATTCCGTGGATGTGTCTGTTACTTTCAACCCCACTCGTCTTGGTACATGTTTCGTTGCTGCTGCTTCTCAGGATGCTGCTTCCCGCTTGGTTGCCTTGACTTGCCTTGGCGAGATCCCTGTTCGGGTCTCCAAGAACGTTCAGATGAATGCCAGTGTTGGCACTATTCTCCTCCCACCCCATGTTGCAACCGGTGTTCGGAATCTGCAGGATTGCCACGATGATATTCGGCATATCCTTGATGCCCAAGGCCATTCTGTCCTCCAGGTTGACTCGTTTACTCGTCCCCCTCGTGGTCGTCGCCGTCAACCCCTTCGCGTTGTGAAGATCACCTTTGATGGTAGGACCCTTCCATCCTGTCATTCTTGCTGGTGCTAGGTGCTCTGTCCAGGAGTATATTCCTTCTCCTCGACTTTGTAACAAGTGCTGGAGGTTTGGGCATGGTGCCCTCCGCTGCTCTGGGAGTGTCTCACTCTGTCCTTTGTGTGGGGGGTAAAGGTCACTCTAAGTCGGAGTGCACTTCTCCCCAAGCTCGCTGCCTCAACTGTGGTGAGGCCAATCCTACCTTCTCCCGTGCCTGTGACCATTACAAGCTTGAGGCAGCCGTCCTCAACCTGAAGCACCGGGAGCGTTTATCTTTTCCTGAGGCGAGGCGCCAGGTTCGCCGGCTCCCGCCTTATGCTACTATCTCTTATGCTCGCGTGTTGCGCTCTTCCTCTCCTCGTCCTTCCCCCCTTCCTCAGACTCGCAACCGTTTCCGGGCCTTGGACCCTGATACGCCCACTGCTCCCTCCTCTGTTCCTTTGTGTTCTGTCCCGAGGGGTCCCCCTCCTGGTTCTCTGTCTGGGGTTCCCCTTCTTTCTACCCGGTCTGTCATGTCTCCTGTGTCTTCTTCCTCGTCCCCCTCCGATCCTCCTTCCCATCCTCTTCCTCCATCTATCGGCTCTCCCCGCCGCCTGTCGGTACAGGCGGATGTCCATCGCTCTCCTAACGGCCGTCGTGTGTGCTCTCGTTCAGCTTCTCCTGTTGAGACACTGGAATCCATTGCCCGGTACGTAGTTGCTGGCACACCAGTCTCTTTTAAGTCAGAAGCGTAAGCCTGGCTCCTCTCCTTCCTCCTCACCGGCGGGTAAGAAGGCTTCGCTTTCTTCCTCAGCTTCTACTTCTGGCTCTGTTGCTCCTTCCCCTCCCGTTTCAGTGATTGCGCCCCCTGTTCCTGCTATGGAGGTTTCTTTGGCCCCTGCTTCCCTTTTGGTTGCTGCTCATGCTGGGGTGCGCTCCCCTCTTTCTGCTGCTGTCCTTGACTGCTCCTCTCCGTTGTCTCCTCCTCTTCCTCCTCCTCCGGACCCCGCCCGCCCACCTCTGATCTGTTCTCCCGTTTCCTTCCCTCCGTCTTTGTTCAGTTTACCCATGCCCCCTAACCCTGACTTTGCTGACCCTGATCCCGATCCTGATATTCTTTAACGTGCTCTGTTGCTCTTTCCCCTTTGTTTCTTCCTTGTTCTCTGTTTTTGTCCTTTCTCTTCTCGTCGTTGTCCATTCTTCACTGGAACGTTCGAGGTTATTACGCCAATTTCCTCGAACTCCAACTTCTGATTTCGCGGTTTTCGCCCCTTTGTGTCTGTCTCCAGGAGCCGATGCTTGGTGCTCGTCCTGGTCGTTTTCGTGGCTATTCCTTTCTCTCCCCCCCCCCCCCAGCTGTTGCTGGGGCTTTTAATTCTTCTGCTCTCTTGATTCGTGCTGATGTTCCCTTTGTTCCTTTACTTTTTCCTTCGCCTCTCCATTGTTCTGCTGCTCGTATCTTTGTGGGGAAATGGTACACTGTTTGTTCCATTTATCTCCCCCCCCCCCCGAGTGTCCCACTCTCTCTTCCTGATTTGAAACACCTCCTAGACTCCTTGCCGGAGCCTGTGCTCCTGCTGGGTGACTTCATTTGTCGTCATTCTCTTTGGGGTGACGTTCTGACGAATACCTAGGGTCGCCTTCTTGAGCCATTCTCCTCTCTTCTTCCCTGTCTCTTCTGAATTCTGGTGAGCCCACTCATTTGGACTCTCAGACTCGCACCCTTTCTTGTCTTGATCTTTCTCTCTGCTCTTCTCTTTACTTAGATTTCACGTGGCAGGTTCTTGATGACCTCCATGGAAGTGATCATTTCCCCATCCTTGTTTCCTTTTTCTCTTTTCGCCCTTCCCTCTCTTTCCCTAGGTGGCAGTTTGCTAAGGCAGACTGGACCCTATTTACCCTCAGTGCTGCTCTCTCTGACCTCTCCCTTCTGCCTTTCTCTCGCGCTCTCCTCCTTTTTCATGACACTGTTTTCAACGCTGCCCTCCGCTCTATTCCTTGCTCTTCCTCTCGGGGTTCACGGAAGTGCGTTCCCTGGTGGAATGCAGACTGTGCTCGGGCTGTCCGCTGTAAGCGTGCAGCCTGGAAGAGGCACCGCCGTAGGCAGACGACCGATTCTTTTCTTTTCTTTCGGAAAGCGAGTGCGGTGGCCCATAGGGCCATCCGTACGGCTAAACGTGAATGTTGGGCATCTTATGTCTCGACAATTACGTCCGAAACCCATCTGACCCAGATCTGGAAGCGTATCCGCAAGATAGCGGGTAAGTTCGTTCCCGATGTTTCACCGGTCCTTCACCTCCATGATACTCTTGTGGCGGACCCGTTGCAGGTCGCTTCCGAACTGGGTTCCCACTTTTCTTCTGTTAGCTCTGGTCTTCATCTTCCCCAATCTTTCCTTCTTCGTAAACCTGTCCTTGAGTCTCGTCCTTTAGATTTCTGCACTCATCTTCAGCTTCCCTATAATGATCCCTTCTCTCTCTCTCTCTGAACTTCGTTCTGCCCTGACTATTTGCGGTTCTACGGCGGCGGGCTCCGATGGTATTCATTATGAGATGCTTCGCCATCTCCCTCCGTGCACGTCTCAGTGTTTACCGAGTCTGTATAATCGGATCTGGGAGTCGTCGTCAGTCCCTGAGGACTGGCTCGATGCCGTTGTCCTCCCTGTTCGCAAACCGGGGTCTCTGGGTACTTCCCCTAAGGACTTTCGCCCTATTGCTCTCACAAGTTGTGTCTGCAAACTCTTTGAACGTATGGTTAACGTTCGTCTGATGTGGTTCCTGGAACACCATCACCTCCTCTCCCCTTCTCAATTTGGTTTCCGCAAGTGCTGCAGCACGACAGATGTCCTGGTGAACTTGGAGGTCTATATTCGTACTGCTTTTGCTGCGAAGACCTCCGTTGTTGCCGTCCTTTTTGACCTGGAAAAGGCTTACGACACCACTTGGCGATATCATATTCTATCTCAACTTCATTCTTTTGGCCTTCGTGGTCATCTCCCTCTCTTTCTCCGCAGCTTCCTCTCGTCGTTCCTTTCGGGTGCGCCTTGGTACCACTCTCTCTGCCTCTTTTCAGCAATACGAAGGTGTGCTCCAGGGTAGTGTTCTGAGCACTACTCTTTTTCTGGTTGCAATGGTCTTCTTTCCTCTCTTCCTTCTGGTGTCTTCTCCGCTCTCTATGTCGATGATCTTACCCTTTGCTGTCAGGGTGATGATTCGCCTCTCCTTCAACGCCGGCTTCAACTTGCAATTGATGCCGTGTCGTCTTGGGCCACCGATCATGGCTTCAAGTTCTCTACTTCTAAGACTTGTGCCATGACTTTTACGTGGAAACGGGTCGTTCTTCGTCCCTCTTTGTCACTTTATGGTCATCCCCTTGAATACAAAGATTCCGCAAAGCTTTTGGGGTTATTCCTTGACACTCGTTTGTCTTAGTCTCCCCATATCTCTTACCTCCGTGTTGAGTGCTCTAAGGCCCTTACCCTCCTTTGGGTCTTGTCCCATACTTCTTGTGGGGCAGATAGGCGCACTCTCCTTGCTTTACATTCCTCTCTCGTCCTGTCTAAGCTCGATTATGGTTGCCCTGCTTACTCGTCTGCTTCTCCTTCTACTCTTCGCCGTCTTGATGCTTTGCACCATACTGGGTTGCGCCTCAGTTCTGGTGCCTTTCGTTCGACTCCCATCCTTAGCTTGTATGTTGACACTGGCTTCCTGTCTCTCCAAGACCGCCGTGATCGCTACTGTCTTCGCTATCTTGCGCGGTCCTTGTAACATCCTTCCTCTCGCCTCTGTCGTGCTTTAACTTTTACCCCTCCTGCGGTTCCTGTTCCTCTTCACCACCTCCCTCTTTCTGTCCGGTTATCTCGCCTACAGGATTCTCTTTCCGTTCGTATTTCTGATGTTTCTCCTCGTGTTGTTCCTTCTTTGTTCCCGTGGAGAGTCCCTCTTCCGCGGTTTTGTACATCCTTGACCCGTATCACTAAAGCTTTTACCCCTCCTACGGTTCTAAAACGCCTTTTCCTCGGGCACTTTTCTTCTCACTCCCGCTCCGTTTCTGTCTTCACCGATGGGTCTAAGTCTGCGGATGGTGTTGGCTACTCTGTTGTTTTTCCTGATCGCACTTATATGTGTCGCTTACCTCCGGAGACTAGCATCTTTACAGCAGAGCTTTATGCCATTCTCTATGCTCTTCGTCTCCTGCTTTCTCGTTGTCAGTCTTCCTTTGTAGTTGTTGTTGACTCTCGTAGTGCCCTCATGGCTCTCGGGTCCTTTAATCCGGATCATCCAGTAGTTGTCGAGATCCAGCATTGGCTGTTTCTTGTTCACAGTAAATTTAAGTCGGTTGAGTTTTGTTGGGTTCCCAGCCATATTGGTGTGTCTTTAAATGAGCGTGCGGATGCTGCCGCCAAGGAAGCTGTCCGCTCTTGTCCCATCTCTCGTAAAAGTATTCCATATTCCGACTTTTACCCGGTTATCCATTCCTCCGCCCTTACCCGTTGGCAGGCTTCTTGGTCGTCTGTTACTGGTAACAAACTACGTACTCTTAAATGTTTCCTCGTGGCCGTCCTCCTCCCACCATAACCGGCGTTGGGAAACGGCTCTGGCGAGGTTGCGTATTGGCCATACTTGCTTAACCCATGGTCACTTGATGGAGCGCCGCCCTGCTCCTTATTGTCCTAGTTGCATTGTCCCTCTTACGGTCGTGCATGTCCTTCTTGAATGTCATGACTTCCAGGACGAGCGTGTGTCTTGCTTTCTGACCGCCCCTCGCGGTCACCTGTCCCTCAATAGAATTCTTGGTGACTCGGATACTTTTGATATCGTTCGCCTTATGCGTTTTTGTTTTCGTATTGGCATCCTTGGTGATATTTAGCGCCCTCTGATTATTCTGCACATTTGATGGTGCTACATAGCCTTCCCGGTTTGGAACCTTCTTTTGATAATTACTTACTTACTTCATTGCCCCACTTTCCGCAGGATTGGCTCCTATGGCAAATGCTATAAAGTGTGCAAACAGGAGTTGGGTTTTCCAGAGTTTTCATAAGTTTTATAGCTGTTCGTCTTTCACAAAACATAAACACAACATTGTTACAATGTTGTGTTTACGATGAACAGCTGTTTCAATATAACTACTATTTCAGTTACATTGAAATAGCAGTAAAAATATTATTGTGGTTATGTTGTGTGCATATATTACATGTTCTAAGGGAGAGAGGGAGGGGGTGTGGGTAGGAGGGGGGAGAGGAGGGAGAGAGAATAGGAGGGAAGGATGTGGGAGGGAGGGAGGGAGGGAGACAGATTCAGGCAAGGCTGGGTAGACCATCCAGCCCCAGACAGAGGCCACCACCACCACTAACACCAACAGTCTGGCCACCACCACCACTAACACCAACAGTCTGGCCACCACCACCACCACTAACACCAACAGTCTGGCCACCACTAACACTAACACCAACAGTCTGGTCACCACCACCACCAACAGTCTGGCCACCACCACCACTAACCACAACAGTCTGGCCACCACCACCACTAACACCAACAGTCTGGCCACCACCACCACCACTAACACCAACAGTCTGGCCACCACCACCACCACTAACACCAACAGTCTGGCCACCACCACCACTAACACCAACAGTCTGGCCACCACCACCACTAACACCAACAGTCTGCCCACCACCACCACTAACACCAACAGTCTGGCCACCACCACCACTAACACCAACAGTCTGGCCACCACCACCACTAACCACAACAGTCTGGCCACCACCACCACTAACCACAACAGTCTGGCCACCACCACCACTAACCACAACAGTCTGGCCACCACCACCACTAACCACAACAGTCTGGCCACCACCACCACTAACCACAACAGTCTGGCCACCACCACCACTAACCACAACAGTCTGGCCACCACCACCACTAACCACAACAGTCTGGCCACCACCACCACTAACCACAACAGTCTGGCCACCACCACCACTAACCACAACAGTCTGGCCACCACCACCACTAACCACAACAGTCTGGCCACCACCACCAACAGTCTGGCCACCACCACCACTAACCACAACAGTCTGGCCACCACCACCACTAACACCAACAGTCTGGCCACCACCACCACTAACCACAACAGCCTGGCCACCACCACCAACAGTCTGGCCACCACCACCACTAACCACAACAGTCTGCCCACCACCACCACTAACACCAACAGTCTGGCCACCACCACCACTAACACCAACAGTCTGGCCACCACCACCACTAACCACAACAGTCTGGCCACCACCACCACTAACCACAACAGTCTGGCCACCACCACCACTAACCACAACAGTCTGGCCACCACCACCACTAACCACAACAGTCTGGCCACCACCACCACTAACCACAACAGTCTGGCCACCACCACCACTAACCACAACAGTCTGGCCACCACCACCACTAACCACAACAGTCTGGCCACCACCACCACTAACACCAACAGTCTGGCCACCACCACCACTAACCACAACAGCCTGGCCACCACCACCACCACCACCAACAGTCTGGCCACCACCACCACTAACCACAACAGTCTGGCCACCACCACCACTAACCACAACAGTCTGGTCACCACCACCACCACCACCACCACCAACAGTCTGGCCACCACCACCACTAACCACAACAGTCTGGCCACCACCACCACTAACCACAACAGTCTGGCCACCACCACCACTAACACCAACAGTCTGGCCACCACCACCACTAACACCAACAGTCTGGCCACCACCACCACTAACACCAACAGTCTGGCCACCACCACCACTAACCACAACAGTCTGGTCACCACCACCACCACCACCAACAGTCTGGCCACCACCACCACTAACCACAACAGTCTGGCCACCACCACCACTAACACCAACAGTCTGGCCACCACCACCACTAACACCAACAGTCTGGCCACCACCACCACTAACACCAACAGTCTGGCCACCACCACCACTAACACCAACAGTCTGGCCACCACCACCACTAACACCAACAGTCCGGCCACCACCACCACTAACCACAACAGTCTGGCCACCACCACCACCACCACTAACACCAACAGTCTGGCCACCACCACCACTAACCACAACAGTCTGGCCACCACCACCACCACTAACACCAACAGTCTGGCCACCACCAACACTAACACCAACAGTCTGGCCACCACCAACCACAACAGTCTGGTTTCCCTGCATTTTGCAGTGGTTTACTAATGGTCTTGAGGACAAACCACGGAAGGAGTTTACCTCCATCTTACAATGGTTTACTAATGGTCTTGAGGACATACCATGGAAGTTTACCACCATCTTACAATGGTTTACTAATGGTCTTAAGGACATACCATGGAAGTTTACCACCATCTTACAATGGTTTACTAATGGTCTTGGGGACATACCATGGAAGTTTACCACCATCTTACAATGGTTTACTAATGGTCTTGGGGACATGCCATGGAAGTTTACCAGCATCTTACAGAGGTTTACTAATGGTCTTGAGGACATACCATGGAAGTTTACCACCATCTTACAATGGTTTACTAATGGTCTTGGGGACATACCATGGAAAAGTTTACCACCATCTTAGTGGTTTACTAATGGTCTTGGGGACATACCATGGAAGGCGTAAACTAAAAAAATTATAAAAACATTAAACTTTATTTATAGACAATTATATGAAAAAGTAATAAAGTAAGATGAATTACAAGATGTGTGTACACACTGGCCTGGAGGTACAGTATAGAACAACATGTCCCAATAATACAAATTTTAAGAGTAATCATGAACAAAAATTATTTCCCATGCAAAAGTTGTTATACAATATACACAATAATAATACAGGGCAAATAGGCCTAAACAAAACTACATTATTCAAACAAAATACAATAAACAATACAATAAATAAAATACAATAAATAAATCTGAGTCAAAACAATATTTCTTAAACTTTAAAAAAAAAAAAATCATATTTTATAAAAATTCATAAAACGCCTAAAAACATCATCCTCATAAAGTAATGGATATTGTCAAAACGAATTAAAAGTTTAAAATAAACCATTTATTGTAGTGTGATGTCACAGTGGTGGCCACCACCAAAACCATAATGTCCCAGTGGTGGCCACCACCACCACCATAATGTCCCAGTGGTGGCCACCACCACCACCATAATGTCCCAGTGGTGGCCACCACCACCACCATAATGTCCCAGTGGTGGCCACCACCACCACCATAATGTCCCAGTGGTGGCCACCACCACCATAATGTCCCAGTGGTGGCCACCACCACCATAATGTCCCAGTGGTGGCCACCACCACCACCACCATAATGTCCCAGTGGTGGCCACCACCACCACCACCATAATGTCCCAGTGGTGGCCACCACCACCACCACCATAATGTCCCAGTGGTGGCCACCACCACCACCACCATAATGTCCCAGTGGTGGCCACCACCACCACCACCATAATGTCCCAGTGGTGGCCACCACCACCATAATGTCCCAGTGGTGGCCACCACCACCACCACCATAATGTCCCAGTGGTGGCCACCACCACCATAATGTCCCAGTGGTGGCCACCACCACCACCACCATAATGTCCCAGTGGTGGCCACCACCACCACCACCATAATGTCCCAGTGGTGGCCACCACCACCACCACCATAATGTCCCAGTGGTGGCCACCACCACCACCACCATAATGTCCCAGTGGTGGCCACCATCTCCACCACCATAATGTCCCAGTGGTGGCCACCACCACCACCACCATAATGTCCCAGTGGTGGCCACCACCACCACCACCATAATGTCCCAGTGGTGGCCACCACCACCACCACCATAATGTCCCAGTGGTGGCCACCACCACCACCACCATAATGTCCCAGTGGTGGCCACCACCACCACCACCATAATGTCCCAGTGGTGGCCACCACCTCCACCACCATAATGTCCCAGTGGTGGCCACCACCACCACCACCATAATGTCCCAGTGGTGGCCACCACCACCACCACCATAATGTCCCAGTGGTGGCCACCACCACCACCACCATAATGTCCCAGTGGTGGCCACCACCACCACCACCATAATGTCCCAGTGGTGGCCACCACCACCACCACCATAATGTCCCAGTGGTGGCCACCACCACCACCACCATAATGTCCCAGTGGTGGCCACCACCACCACCACCATAATGTCCCAGTGGTGGCCACCACCACCACCACCATAATGTCCCAGTGGTGGCCACCACCACCACCACCATAATGTCCCAGTGGTGGCCACCACCTCCACCACCATAATGTCCCAGTGGTGGCCACCACCACCACCACCATAATGTCCCAGTGGTGGCCACCACCTCCACCACCATAATGTCCCAGTGGTGGCCACCACCACCACCACCATAATGTCCCAGTGGTGGCCACCACCACCACCACCATAATGTCCCAGTGGTGGCCACCACCACCACTACCACCATAATGTCCCAGTGGTGGCCACCACCACCACCACCACCATAATGTCCCAGTGGTGGCCACCACCACCACCACCATAATGTCCCAGTGGTGGCCACCACCTCCACCACCATAATGTCCCAGTGGTGGCCACCACCACCACCACCATAATGTCCCAGTGGTGGCCACCACCACCACCACCACCATAATGTCCCAGTGGTGGCCACCACCATAATGTCCCAGTGGTGGCCACCACCATAATGTCCCAGTGGTGGCCACCACCATAATGTCCCAGTGGTGGCCACCACCATAATGTCCCAGTGGTGGCCACCACCATAATGTCCCAGTGGTGGCCACCACCATAATGTCCCAGTGGTGGCCACCACCATAATGTCCCAGTGGTGGCCACCACCATAATGTCCCAGTGGTGGCCACCACCATAATGTCCCAGTGGTGGCCACCACCATAATGTCCCAGTGGTGGCCACCACCATAATGTCCCAGTGGTGGCCACCACCATAATGTCCCAGTGGTGGCCACCACCATAATGTCCCAGTGGTGGCCACCACCATAATGTCCCAGTGGTGGCCACCACCATAATGTCCCAGTGGTGGCCACCACCATAATGTCCCAGTGGTGGCCACCACCATAATGTCCCAGTGGTGGCCACCACCATAATGTCCCAGTGGTGGCCACCACCATAATGTCCCAGTGCAACCCGTTCTCGCAAATTCGTAAAGTCAATATTGACTTATTAACTACGTGCATAGGTGATATACTAAACATAATTGATACCCTTAAAAAGATTCATAGAAAACACCGACCTTACCTAACCTTGTTAGTATCTTAAAATAAGCATCTTATTGCTTCGTAATTACAATTATTACTTAACCTATACCTATTATAGGTTAGGTAATAATTGTAATTACGAAGCAATAAGATGCTTATCTTAACATACTAAGTAGGTTAGGTAAGGTCGGTGTTTTCTATGAATCTTTTTAAGGGTATCAGTTATGTTAAGTATGTCACCTATGCACATATTTAATAAGTCAGTATTGACTTATTAAATTTGCTAGAACGGGTTGCCCAGTGGTAGCCACCACCACCAGCCTGCAGACACGGGTGTCTGGAGGCTGGTACACACGGGTGTCTGCAGGCTGGTGCACACGGGTGTCTGCAGGCTGGTGCACACGGGTGTCTGCAGGCTGGTACACACGGGTGCCTGCAGGCTGGTGTACACGGGTGTCTGCAGGCTGGTGCACACGGGTGCTTGCAGGCTGGTACACACGGGTGTCTGCAGGCTGGTGCACACGGGTGTCTGCAGGCTGGTGCACACGGGTGTCTGCAGGCTGGTGCACACGGGTGTCTGCAGGCTGGTACACACGGGTGCCTGCAGGCTGGTACACACGGGTGTCTGCAGGCTGGTGCACACGGGTGTCTGCAGGCTGGTGCACACGGGTGTCTGCAGGCTGGTGTACACGGGTGTCTGCAGGCTGGTGCACACGGGTGTCTGCAGGCTGGTGCACACGGGTGTCTGCAGGCTGGTGCACACGGGTGTCTGCAGGCTGGTACACACGGGTGTCTGCAGGCTGGTGTACACGGGTGTCTGCAGGCTGGTGCACACGGGTGCCTGCAGGCTGGTGCACACGGGTGTCTGCAGGCTGGTGCACACGGGTGTCTGCAGGCTGGTACACACGGGTGTCTGCAGGCTGGTGTACACGGGTGTCTGCAGGCTGGTGCACACGGGTGTCTGCAGGCTGGTGCACACGGGTGTCTGCAGGCTGGTACACACGGGTGTCTGCAGGCTGGTGCACACGGGTGTCTGCAGGCTGGTGTACACGGGTGTCTGCAGGCTGGTGTACACGGGTGTCTGCAGGCTGGTGCACACGGGTGTCTGCAGGCTGGTGCACATGGGTGTCTGCAGGCTGGTACACACGGGTGTCTGCAGGCTGGTGCACATGGGTGTCTGCAGGCTGGTGCACACGGGTGTCTGCAGGCTGGTGCACATGGGTGTCTGCAGGCTGGTACACACGGGTGTCTGCAGGCTGGTGCACATGGGTGTCTGCAGGCTGGTGCACACGGGTGTCTGCAGGCTGGTGTACACGGGTGTCTGCAGGCTGGTACACACGGGTGTCTGCAGGCTGGTGCACATGGGTGTCTGCAGGCTGGTACACACGGGTGTCTGCAGGCTGGTGCACACGGGTGTCTGCAGGCTGGTGCACACGGGTGTCTGCAGGCTGGTGCACACGGGTGTCTGCAGGCTGGTGTACACGGGTGTCTGCAGGCTGGTGCACACGGGTGTCTGCAGGCTGGTACACACGGGTGTCTGCAGGCTGGTGCACACGGGTGTCTGCAGGCTGGTGCACACGGGTGTCTGCAGGCTGGTACACACGGGTGTCTGCAGGCTGTACACACGGGTGTCTGCAGGCTGGTACACACGGGTGTCTGCAGGCTGGTGCACACGGGTGTCTGCAGGCTGGTGCACACGGGTGTCTGCAGGCTGGTACACACGGGTGTCTGCAGGCTGGTGCACACGGGTGTCTGCTGGCTGGTGCACACGGGTGTCTGCAGGCTGGTGCACACGGGTGTCTGCTGGCTGGTACACACGGGTGTCTGCAGGCTGGTGCACACGGGTGTCTGCAGGCTGGTGCACACGGGTGTCTGCTGCCTGGTGCACACGGGTGTCTGCAGGCTGGTGCACACGGGTGTCTGCTGGCTGGTGCACACGGGTGTCTGCAGGCTGTACACACGGGTGTCTGCTGGCTGGTGCACACGGGTGTCTGCAGGCTGGTGCACACGGGTGTCTGCAGGCTGGTACACACGGGTGTCTGCAGGCTGGTGCACACGGGTGTCTGCAGGCTGGTACACACGGGTGTCTGCAGGCTGGTACACACGGGTGTCTGCAGGCTGGTACACACGGGTGTCTGCAGGCTGGTGCACACGGGTGTCTGCAGGCTGGTGCACACGGGTGTCTGCAGGCTGGTGCACACGGGTGTCTGCAGGCTGTACACGCGGGTGTCTGCTGGCTGGTACACACGGGTGTCTGCAGGCTGGTGCACACGGGTGTCTGCAGGCTGGTACACACGGGTGTCTGCAGGCTGTACACACGGGTGTCTGCTGGCTGGTGCACACGGGTGTCTGCAGGCTGGTGCACACGGGTGTCTGCAGGCTGGTACACACGGGTGTCTGCAGGCTGTACACACGGGTGTCTGCAGGCTGGTGCACACGGGTGTCTGCAGGCTGGTGCACACGGGTGTCTGCAGGCTGGTACACACGGGTGTCTGCAGGCTGTACACATAATAAACTTACTGTGCATGATACACGTGTCACTTGGTCAGTCAGATGTATCATAGTTTAGTTTGGCCAGTAATTGGATGGGGAACCTCAAGATGGCTAATGACCTTACCTATACACAACTGTATATTAGGCCTAACTCTCCACCGCCCAACCCAAACACTTGCGCTGGACGGTAGAGTGACGGTCTCGCTTCATGCAGGTCGGCGTTCAATCCCCGATCCTCCAAGTGGTTGGGGAGTTTTCTTTCCCCCATCCCATCCCAAATGCTTATCCTGACCCCCTTCCATGTGCTATATAGTGGTAATGGCTTGGCGCTGTTCCCTGATAGTTTCCTTCCCTCTCTACCGCCCATCTGTTACATGCAGCCATAAACTGGTCATATACTGGTAACAATAATTAAAACCTAATTGTTATATATGGTATAACTATTAAATTAATTATATAAATTATTTATATAATTCAACTTCAAATATACGAGGTCAATGATTCCACATATTACAAAGGTTAATGAATCTCTTACCAACATGCGCCGTCATATATAAAGTTCCTTGACCTTCTCGGATCACAATTTGTTTGAATATAATCACACTCCTGACATTGTCAGGTTTTATCAGGCTTATGGGTTGACTTATGCCTCTTCATACTCCCCAAGTGAGTGAATCTTTTCCCACACTCTGGACACTCGTGAGGCTTCTCACCTGTATGCAACAACATGTGTGTCTTCATACTCCCCAGGTGAGTGAATCTTTTCCCACACTCTGGACACTCGTGAGGCTTATCACCTGTATGTACCAACCTGTGTTTCTTCATATTCCCCATGACATTGAATCTTTTCCCACACTCTGGACACTCGTGAGGCTTATCACCTGTATGTACCAACCTGTGTGTCTTCATACTCCCCAGCTGATTGAATCTTTTCCCACACTCTGGACACTCGTGAGGCTTATCACCTGTATGTACCAACCTGTGTGTCTTCATACTCCCCAGCTGAGTGAATCTTTTCCCACACTCTGGACACTCGTGAGGCTTATCACCTGTATGTACCAACCTGTGTGTCTTCATATGCCCCAGCCGAGTGAATCTTTTCCCACACTCTGGACACTCGTGAGGTTTCATTACACACACATTTACATCAGCTGCAGGTTCATGACTGATGTTGCTCGATACTTGAGTTATATTTACCTGAGAACCATTGTTATTTAATGGCAGAACATCAAAGCAGTAACCTCGTTCCCTCCCTAAAGACACTATTTCCGACTTACATTCATTATCAACTGCTTCTTCAAACTTGTCTTTAGACTCTTCCAAAATTAATCTATTTTCATTTGATCTTTTGAGTTGTGTGACACATCTACTATTCAGAATATTTGTCTTGCTGTGAAAATGTTCAATTTGTTGTAAAACATTATGTGATGAATTAACGTTTATGTAACCCTTGTTAAAGAGTTTATCATTTGATGTTCCTTCTGCTGGTGTAATAATCTTTAAGGTGTCAAGTTCCTGTTCACCCGTGCTGCCCTTGAGTGGCGACTGTTCACCCGTGCTCCCCTTGAGTGGCGACTGTTCACCCGTGCTCCCCTTGAGTGGTGACTGTTCACCAGTGTTCCCCTTGAGTGGCAACTGTTCACCAGTGTTCCCCTTGAGTGGCGACTGTTCACCCGTGCTCCCCTTGAGTGGTGACTGTTCACCCGTGCTGTCCTTGAGTGGTGACTGTTCACCCGTGCTGTCCTTGAGTGGTGACTGTTCACCAGTGTTCCCCTTGAGTGGTGACTGTTCACCCGTGCTGTCCTTGAGTGGTGACTGTTCACCAGTGTTCCCCTTGAGTGGTGACTGTTCACCCGTGCTGTCCTTGAGTGGTGGCTGTTCACCCGTGCTGTCCTTGAGTGGTGGCTGTTCACCCGTGCTGTCCTTGAGTGGTGACTGTTCACCCGTGCTGTCCTTGAGTGGTGGCTGTTCACCCGTGCTGTCCTTGAGTGGTGACTGTTCACCAGTGCTCCCCTTGAGTGGTGACTGTTCACCAGTGCTCCCCTTGAGTGGCGATTGTTCACCAGTGCTCCCCTTGAGTGGCGATTGTTCACCAGTGCTCCCCTTGAGTGGCGACTGTTCACCAGTGCTCCCC
Source organism: Procambarus clarkii (assembly GCF_040958095.1). Taxonomy (NCBI): domain Eukaryota; kingdom Metazoa; phylum Arthropoda; class Malacostraca; order Decapoda; family Cambaridae; genus Procambarus; species Procambarus clarkii. Next base: position 14,014,883 of record NC_091154.1, read on the forward strand.
TTGAGTGGCGACTGTTCACCAGTGCTCCCCTTGAGTGGCGACTGCTCACCAGTGCTCCACTTGAGTGCCGACTGTTCACCAGTGCTCCCCTTGAGTGCCGACTGTTCACCAGTGCTCCCCTTGAGTGCCGACTGTTCACCAGTGCTCCCCTTGGTTGGCGACTGCTCACCAGTGCTCCCCTTGAGTGGTGACTGCTCACCAGTGTTCCCCTTGAGTGGCGACTGCTCACCAGTGTTCCCCTTGAGTGGCGACTGTTCACCAGTGTTCCCCTTGAGTGGCGACTGCTTACCAGTGCTCCTATTGAGTGGTGACTGCTCACAGGTGTTCCCTTTGAGCGGCGACTGATCAGGTGAACACAACAGGTTCAGCATTTCACAGTCATAACCTGTTGAATGTTATTAGTATACAATAATCATACAAGTTACTCAGCATAACCAAAGTTATTCAAATATTCACTGTTCTCATGCTCCATTCTGAAAAATTAACTGTTGCCATTCTAGCGCCGTCTTGAAAATTATACTATTTTCAAGACAAAGTGAATATTGCATTGGGCTAATTTCAGGATACCATAATAGAAGGTTACTACTGTATTGTCACAGTTCCTTAAGTACAGCAGAATGTCAACATCTTAACAGTACCATGTAACAGTTCCTTAAGTACAGGAGAATGTCAACTGGTGTTCTAACAGTACCACGATGGAAGTATTCAACTGTTGTTTTCACTCTCTCACTTCAGCCATTTCCTCAGTACCATAAACACAGGGGTCCTATACAACTACACATATAGGGGCCCTGTATAGGGGCCTATATAGGTGTTGTATAGGGGCCCTATACAACACTATACTGATCCAATGAGTGGGAATTTATTGTGCACCTGTACTCTTTGTGTGAGGATTATCGTATTGTGATTTAACCAAAGCAAAAATGCTCTGCAAATCAAGGGTCCTAAACTGTGGAATGACCTCCATAGTGGTATTAACAATTGTACTAATTATCTCTCATCCAGTTTACAAAACAATGAACTACCTTATTATCTTTGAGCAACCAACTTTCCCTCCCTCTTCTCCTGTCATGTCAGACTGTTCTGCTGTTATTGTGAACATTACTTAATAATTTCTGCATATTTACTTAATATTTGGTGTTATTAAATACTGCTTTAGTCGTCGTCTTTCATCTTCTAGGGTGAGGTTTGGTCAACATTTCTTCAGCCATGTTATTGTGGCTCCTCATCTGCATATATACTGTTGTTGCTATACCTTAAAGCATTCATGTGATTTTTATTAATCACATGCAATCATAATCTACTTTTGATAACTGAAAAAAATCAGTCAGGGGACAGGCAGCCAGTGAATATTTTAAATTTAAATGTATTTATTTAAATCTTATATGTATGTGTTAGGCTTAAATCAAGGTTCCCCTCCCCCTCCAAGGTCACATTACTGACCCTGGCCAGGGTGCCGCCCCCACAACACACTAACTCCTGGGTACCTGGTGGCTGCCAGGATGCCACCCCCACAACACACTAACTCCAGGGTACCTGGTGGCTGCCAGGATGCCACCCCACAACACACTAACTCCTGGGTACCTGGTGGCTGCCAGGATGCCACCCCCACAACACACTAACTCCTGGGTACCTGTTGGCTGCCAGGATGCCACCCCCACAACACACTAACTCCAGGGTACCTGGTGGCTGCCAGGATGCCACCCCCACAACACGCTAACTCCTGGGTACCTGTTGGCTGCCAGGATGCCACCCCCACAACACGCTAACTCCAGGGTACCTTTTGGCTGCCAGGATGCCACCCCACAACACGCTAACTCCAGGGTACCTGTTGGCTGCCAGGATGCCACCCCCACAACACACTAACTCCAGGGTACCTTTTGGCTGCCAGGATGCCGCCCCCACAACACGCTAACTCCAGGGTACCTGTTGGCTGCCAGGATGCCACCCCCACAACACACTAACTCCTGGGTACCTGTTGGCTGCCAGGATGCCACCCCCACAACACACTAACTCCAGGGTACCTTTTGGCTGCTAGGATGCCACCCCCACAACACACTAACTCCAGGGTACCTGTTGGCTGCCAGGATGCCACCCCCACAACACACTAACTCCAGGGTACCTGTTGGCTGCCAGGATGCCCCCCCACAACACGCTAACTCCTGGGTACCTGTTGGCTGCCAGGATGCCACCCCACAACACACTAACTCCTGGGTACCTGGTGGCTGCCAGGATGCCACCCCCACAACACACTAACTCCTGGGTACCTGTTGGCTGCTAGGATGCCACCCCCACAACACACTAACTCCAGGGTACCTGTTGGCTGCCAGGATGCCACCCCCCACAACACGCTAACTCCAGGGTACCTGTTGGCTGCCAGGATGCCACCCCCACAACACGCTAACTCCAGGGTACCTGTTGGCTGCCAGGGTGCCACCCCCACAACACGCTAACTCCTGGGTACCTGGTGGCTGCCAGGATGCCCCCCCACAACACACTAACTCCTGGGTACCTGGTGGCTGCCAGGATGCCCCCCCACAACACACTAACTCCTGGGTACCTGTTGGCTGCCAGGATGCCACCCCACAACACACTAACTCCTGGGTACCTGTTGGCTGCCAGGATGCCACCCCACAACACACTAACTCCAGGGTACCTGTTGGCTGCCAGGATGCCACCCCACAACACACTAACTCCTGGGTACCTGTTGGCTGCCAGGATGCCACCCCCACAACACACTAACTCCAGGGTACCTGTTGGCTGCCAGGGTGCCACCCCACAACACACTAACTCCTGGGTACCTATTGGCTGCCAGGATGCCACCCCCACAACACACTAACTCCAGGGTACCTGTTGGCTGCCAGGGTGCCACCCCCACAACACGCTAACTCCAGGGTACCTTTTGGCTGCTAGGATGCCACCCCCACAACACGCTAACTCCTGGGTACCTGGTGGCTGCCAGGATGCCACCCCCACAACACGCTAACTCCAGGGTACCTGTTGCCTGCCAGGGTGCCACCCCCACAACACGCTAACACCAGGGTACCTGTTGGCTGCCAGGATGCCGCCCCCACAACACACTAACTCCAGGGTACCTGTTGGCTGCCAGGATGCCGCCCCCACAACACACTAACTCCTGGGTACCTGGTGGCTGCCAGGGTGCCACCCCACAACACGCTAACTCCTGGGTACCTGTTGGCTGCCAGGATGCCGCCCCCACAACACGCTAACTCCTGGGTACCTGGTGGCTGCCAGGATGCCGCCCCACAACACGCTAACTCCAGGGTACCTGTTGGCTGCCAGGATGCCACCCCCACAACACACTAACTCCTGGGTACCTGGTGGCTGCCAGGGTGCCACCCCACAACACGCTAACTCCAGGGTACCTGTTGGCTGCCAGGATGCCACCCCACAACACGCTAACTCCTGGGTACCTGTTGGCTGCCAGGGTGCCACCCCCACAACACACTAACTCCAGGGTACCTGTTGGCTGCCAGGATGCCACCCCCACAACACGCTAACTCCAGGGTACCTGTTGGCTGCCAGGATGCCCCCCCACAACACGCTAACTCCAGGGTACCTGTTGACTGCCAGGGTGCCACCCCCACAACACACTAACTCCTGGGTACCTGGTGGCTGCCAGGATGCCACCCCCACAACACACTAACTCCAGAGTACCTGTTGGCTGCCAGGATGCCACCCCCACAAGACGCTAACTCCTGGGTACCTGATGGCTGTCAGGATGCCACCCCACAACACACTAACTCCAGGGTACCTGGTGGCTGCCAGGATGCCACCCCCACAACACACTAACTCCAGGGTACCTGTTGGCTGCCAGGATGCCACCCCCACAACACACTAACTCCTGGGTACCTGTTGGCTGCCAGGATGCCACCCCCACAACACACTAACTCCAGGGTACCTGTTGGCTGCCAGGATGCCCACCCCCACAACACGCTAACTCCAGGGTACCTGGTGGCTGCCAGGATGCCCCCCCACAACACACTAACTCCTGGGTACCTGTTGACTGCCAGGGTGCCACCCCCACAACACACTAACTCCGGGGTACCTGGTGGCTGCCAGGGTGCCACCCCCACAACACGCTAACTCCTGGGTACCTGTTGGCTGCCAGGATGCCACCCCCACAACACACTAACTCGTGGGTACCTGTTGGCTGCCAGGATGCCCCCCCACAACACACTAACTCCAGGGTACCTGTTGGCTGCCAGGATGCCACCCCCACAACACACTAACTCCAGGGTACCTGTTGGCTGCCAGGATGCCCCCCCACAACACACTAACTCCAGGGTACCTGTTGGCTGCCAGGGTGCCACCCCCACAACACACTAACTCCAGGGTACCTGTTGGCTGCCAGGATGCCCCCCCCCACCCCCACAACACACTAACTCCGGGGTACCTGTTGGCTGCCAGGATGCCACCCCCCCACCCCCACAACACACTAACTCCGGGGTACCTGTTGGCTGCCAGGATGCCACCCCCACAACACACTAACTCCAGGGTACCTGTTGGCTGCCAGGATGCCACCCCCACAACACACTAACTCCTGGGTACCTGTTGGCTGCCAGGATGCCACCCCCACAACACACTAACTCCTGGGTACCTGGTGGCTGCCAGGATGCCCCCCCACAACACACTAACTCCTGGGTACCTGGTGGCTGCCAGGATGCCCCCCCACAACACACTAACTCCGGGGTACCTGGTGGCTGCCAGGATGCCACCCCCACAACACACTAACTCCAGGGTACCTGTTGGCTGCCAGGATGCCACCCCCACAACACGCTAACTCCAGGGTACCTGTTGGCTGCCAGGATGCCACCCCCACAACACACTAACTCCAGGGTACCTGTTGGCTGCCAGGATGCCACCCCACAACACGCTAACTCCTGGGTACCTGTTGGCTGCCAGGATGCCACCCCACAACACGCTAACTCCTGGGTACCTGGTGACTGCTGAGTGAACAGGTACATAACGTGACAGGAAACACACCAACCATTTCTGTCCTTCCTGGGATTCCAACCAGGAATTCCCTACAGTGTGTCGACGACGAACCCTACTGTACTACCCAACAGTAACTGTGTGCACTGTTACAACAGCCACAGTTTATAAATGTCTATTGGTTATCTAGCATTTACTGGTATTTCAAAATCTTCTCAACAATTCAATAATGTTTCCATAACTCAGTTTTAAGTCTTCCCTAATTACACGTGTTCCCCTTCTCCTACTATTTTCATGGTACACTTCCCTAAAAGTTGTACATCAGTTGCATAAAGTCTTGTACAATGTATATATTGGCTTATTGTTTAGTTTTGTCTACCTCACCAAACATTTAACCTAATTATATTAAGTTAGGCCTGAAACACAGAGTGTATTATTGGCTTTATGTATTGTACTCATCTTACCTCTACATCTTCCTCTGTTCATGAGTCCTGTATGTATAGTACACTACTATTATAGTACACTACTATTATAGTACACTACTATTATAGTACAGTACTATTATAGTACACTACTATTATAGTACACTACTATTATAGTACAGTACTATTATAGTACACTACTATTATAGTGTACTATTATAGTAGTGTACTATTATAGTACAGTACTATTATAGTACACTACTATTATAGTAGTGTACTATTATAGTACACTACTATTATAGTACAGTACTATTATAGTACAGTACTATTATAGTACACTACTATTATAGTACACTACTATTATAGTACACTACTATTATAGTACAGTACTATTATAGTACTGTACTATTATAGTACAGTACTACTATAGTACAGTTCTTCTGAACAACTTGGAGGAAGTTGACCCGGACAACTTGTTCAGAAGGTGAGATGTAACACAAACAAGGAACAACGGGTCAAGCTCAACAAGCCACAATGTTGGACTGAGAACAGGAGATGTTTCTTCACCCACAGGGTTATAAACCCATGGAACCGCCTACCCGCCCAAGCCATACATGCCAAAACCGCTGAATTTTAAAATCCAGCTTGAAAAAATCCGAACAAATGATGGGACCTTTGACAAGCCACTGGCTTCCTGTCCTCATCGAGGAAACTACAGTGTCAGCGGCTGTCAGGTAAGCTCAGGTATATATATTTGTTTTTATATATTGTGGACAGGATGATCACAGTAGCCCAGCATCCACAGGATGATCACAGTAGCCCAGCCTCCACAGTATGATCACAGTAGCCCAGCCTCCACAGTATGATCACAGTAGCCCAGCATCCACAGTATGATCACAGTAGCCCAGCCTCCACAGGATGATCACAGTAGCCCAGCCTCCACAGGATGATCACAGTAGCCCAGCCTCCACAGGATGATCACAGTAGCCCAGCATCCACAGGTGATCACAGTAGCCCAGCATCCACAGGTGATCACAGTAGCCCAGCCTCCACAGGATGATCACAGTAGCCCAGCCTTCGCAGGATGATCACAGTACCCCAGCCTCCACAGGTGATCACAGTAGCCCAGCATCCACAGGATGATCACAGTACCCCAGCCTCCACAGTATGATCACAGTACCCCAGCCTCCACAGGTGATCACAGTAGCCCAGCATCCACAGGATGATCACAGTAGCCCAGCCTCCACAGGATGATCACAGTAGCCCAGCCTCCACAGGATGATCACAGTAGCCCAGCCTCCACAGGATGATCACAGTAGCCCAGCATCCACAGGTGATCACAGTAGCCCAGCATCCACAGGTGATCACAGTAGCCCAGCCTCCACAGGATGATCACAGTAGCCCAGCCTTCGCAGGATGATCACAGTAGCCCAGCCTCCACAGGATGATCACAGTAGCCCAGCCTCCACAGGATGATCACAGTAGCCCAGCATCCACAGGATGATCACAGTAGCCCAGCATCCACAGGATGATCACAGTACCCCAGCATCAACAGGATGATCACAGTAGCCCAGCCTCCACAGGATGAGCACAGTAGCCCAGCCTCCACAGGTGATCACAGTAGCCCAGCCTCCACAGGTGATCACAGTAGCCCAGCCTCCACAGGTGATCACAGTAGCCCAGCCTCCACAGGTGATCACAGTAGCCCAGCCTCCACAGGTGATCACAGTAGCCCAGCCTCCACAGGTGATCACAGTAGCCCAGCCTCCACAGGTGATCACAGTAGCCCAGCCTCCACAGGATGATCACAGTAGCCCAGCATCCACAGGTGATCACAGTAGCCCAGCCTCCACAGGATGATCACAGTAGCCCAGCCTTCGCAGGATGATCACAGTACCCCAGCCTCCACAGGTGATCACAGTAGCCCAGCATCCACAGGATGATCACAGTACCCCAGCCTCCACAGTATGATCACAGTACCCCAGCCTCCACAGGTGATCACAGTAGCCCAGCATCCACAGGATGATCACAGTAGCCCAGCCTCCACAGGATGATCACAGTACCCCAGCCTCCACAGGTGATCACAGTAGCCCAGCCTCCACAGGATGATCACAGTAGCCCAGCCTCCACAGGATGATCACAGTAGCCCAGCCTCCACAGGATGATCACAGTAGCCCAGCCTCCACAGGATGATCACAGTAGCCCAGCCTCCACAGGATGATCACAGTAGCCCAGCCTCCACAGGATGATCACAGTAGCCCAGCCTCCACAGGATGATCACAGTAGCCCAGCATCCACAGGATGATCACAGTAGCCCAGCATCCACAGGATGATCACAGTACCCCAGCATCAACAGGATGATCACAGTAGCCCAGCCTCCACAGGATGAGCACAGTAGCCCAGCCTCCACAGGTGATCACAGTAGCCCAGCCTCCACAGGTGATCACAGTAGCCCAGCCTCCACAGGTGATCACAGTAGCCCAGCCTCCACAGGTGATCACAGTAGCCCAGCCTCCACAGGTGATCACAGTAGCCCAGCCTCCACAGGTGATCACAGTAGCCCAGCCTCCACAGGATGATCACAGTAGCCCAGCATCCACAGGTGATCACAGTAGCCCAGCCTCCACAGGATGTTCACAGTAGCCCAGCATCCACAGTATGATCACAGTAGCCCAGCATCCACAGGATGATCACAGTAGCCCAGCATCCACAGGTGATCACAGTAGCCCAGCCTCCACAGGTGATCACAGTAGCCCAGCCTCCACAGGATGATCACAGTAGCCCAGCATCCACAGTATGATCACAGTAGCCCAGCATCCACAGGATGATCACAGTAGCCCAGCCTCCACAGGTGATCACAGTAGCCCAGCATCCACAGGTGATCACAGTAGCCCAGCATCCACAGGTGATCACAGTAGCCCAGCATCCACAGGTGATCACAGTAGCCCAGCATCCACAGGTGATCACAGTAGCCCAGCATCCACAGGTGATCACAGTAGCCCAGCCTCCACAGGTGATCACAGTAGCCCAGCCTCCACAGGTGATCACAGTAGCCCAGCCTCCACAGGTGATCACAGTAGCCCAGCCTCCACAGGATGATCACAGTAGCCCAGCCTCCACAGGTGATCACAGTAGCCCAGCCTCCACAGGTGATCACAGTAGCCCAGCCTCCACAGGATGATCACAGTAGCCCAGCATCCACAGGATGATCACAGTAGCCCAGCATCCACAGGATGATCACAGTACCCCAGCATCAACAGGATGATCACAGTAGCCCAGCATCCACAGGATGATCACAGTACCCCAGCATCAACAGGATGATCACAGTAGCCCAGCATCCACAGGATGATCACAGTACCCCAGCATCAACAGGATGATCACAGTAGCCCAGCATCCACAGGATGATCACAGTACCCCAGCATCAACAGGATGATCACAGTGCACAAACTACCCACCATCCACAGGATGATCACAGTACACAAACTACCCACCGTCCACAGGATGATCACAGTGGTCAAACTACCCACCGTCCACAGGATGATCACAGTGGTCAAACTACCCACCGTCCACAGGATGATCACAGTACACAAACTACCCACCGTCCACAGGATGATCACAGTGGTCAAACTACCCACCGTCCACAGGATGATCACAGTACACAAACTACCCACCGTCCACAGGATGATCACAGTACACAAACTACCCACCGTCCACAGGATGATCACAGTGGTCAAACTACCCACCGTCCACAGGATGATCACAGTACACAAACTACCCACCGTCCAGAGGATGATCACAGTACACAAACTACCCACCGTCCACAGGATGATCACAGTACACAAACTACCCACCGTCCACAGGATGATCACAGTGGTCAAACTACCCACCGTCCACAGGATGATCACAGTGGTCAAACTACCCACCGTCCACAGGATGATCACAGTGGTCAAACTACCCACCGTCCACAGGATGATCACAGTACACAAACTACCCACCATCCACAGGATGATCACAGTACACAAACTACCCACCATCCACAGGATGATCACAGTACACAAACTACCCACCGTCCACAGGATGATCACAGTACACAAACTACCCACCATCCACAGGATGATCACAGTACACAAACTACCCACCGTCCACAGGATGATCACAGTACACAAACTACCCACCATCCACAGGATGATCACAGTACACAAACTACCCACCGTCCACAGGATGATCACAGTGGTCAAACTACCCACCGTCCACAGGATGATCACAGTACACAAACTACCCACCGTCCACAGGATGATCACAGTACACAAACTACCCACCGTCCACAGGATGATCACAGTACACAAACTACCCACCGTCCACAGGATGATCACAGTACACAAACTACCCACCGTCTACAGGATGATCACAGTACACAAACTACCCACCGTCCACAGGATGATCACAGTACACAAACTACCCACCATCCACAGGATGATCACAGTACACAAACTACCCAACATCCACAGGATGATCACAGTGGTCAAACTACCCACCGTCCACAGGATGATCACAGTGCACAAACTACCCACTGTCCACAGGATGATCACAGTACACAAACTACCCACCGTCCACAGGATGATCACAGTGGTCAAACTACCCACCGTCCACGGGATGATCACAGTGGTCAAACTACCCACCGTCCACAGGATGATCACAGTACACAAACTACCCACCGTCCACAGGATGATCACAGTACACAAACTACCCACCGTCCACAGGATGATCACAGTACACAAACTACCCACCATCCACAGGATGATCACAGTACACAAACTACCCAACATCCACAGGATAATCACAGTGGTCAAACTACCCACCGTCCACAGGATGATCACAGTACACAAACTACCCACTATCCACAGGATGATCACAGTACACAAACTACCCACCGTCCACAGGATGATCACAGTGGTCAAACTACCCAGCGTCCGCAGGATGATCACAGTACACAAACTACCCACCATCCACAGGATGATCACAGTACACAAACTACCCACCGTCCACAGGATGATCACAGTACACAAACTACCCACCGTCCACAGGATGATCACAGTACACAAACTACCCACCGTCCACAGGATGATCACAGTACACAAACTACCCACCGTCCACAGGATGATCACAGTACACAAACTACCCACCGTCCACAGGATGATCACAGTGGCCAAACTACCCACCGTCCACAGGATGATCACAGTACACAAACTACCCACCATCCACAGGATGATCACAGTGGTCAAACTACCCACCGTCCACAGGATGATCACAGTACACAAACTACCCACTATACACAGGATGATCACAGTGGTCAAACTACCCAGCGTCCACAGGATGATCACAGTACACAAACTACCCACCGTCCACAGGATGATCACAGTAGTCAAACTACCCACCGTCCACAGGATGATCACAGTACACAAACTACCCACTGACCACAGGATGATCACAGTACACAAACTACCCACCGTCCACAGGATGATCACAGTACACAAACTACCCACCGTCCACAGGATGATCACAGTACACAAACTACCCACCGTCCACAGGATGATCACAGTACACAAACTACCCACCGTCCACAGGATGATCACAGTACACAAACTACCCACCGTCCAGAGGATGATCACAGTACACAAACTACCCACCGTCCAGAGGATGATCACAGTACACAAACTACCCACCGTCCACAGGATGATCACAGTACACAAACTACCCACCGTCCACAGGATGATCACAGTACACAAACTACCCACCGTCCACAGGATGATCACAGTACACAAACTACCCACCGTCCACAGGATGATCACAGTACACAAACTACCCACCGTCCACAGGATGATCACAGTACACAAACTACCCACCATCCACAGGATGATCACAGTACACAAACTACCCAACATCCACAGGATAATCACAGTGGTCAAACTACCCACCGTCCACAGGATGATCACAGTACACAAACTACCCACTATCCACAGGATGATCACAGTACACAAACTACCCACCGTCCACAGGATGATCACAGTGGTCAAACTACCCACCGTCCACAGGATGATCACAGTGGTCAAACTACCCACCGTCCACAGGATGATCACAGTGGTCAAACTACCCACCGTCCGCAGGATGATCACAGTACACAAACTACCCACCATCCACAGGATGATCACAGTACACAAACTACCCACCGTCCACAGGATGATCACAGTACACAAACTACCCACCGTCCACAGGATGATCACAGTACACAAACTACCCACTGTCCACAGGATGATCACAGTACACAAACTACCCACCGTCCACAGGATGATCACAGTACACAAACTACCCACCGTCCACAGGATGATCACAGTACACAAACTACCCACCGTCCACAGGATGATCACAGTACACAAACTACCCACCGTCCACAGGATGATCACAGTACACAAACTACCCCACCGTCCACAGGATGATCACAGTACACAAACTAACCACCGTCCACAGGATGATCACAGTACACAAACTAACCCTTGACTCCATTGTCTTTGCTAGATTTATCTGTCCCGTATTTCACTTAACCTGATTCTGATCCTATTTTGAATACTGTATTCTTCTTTAACTTTGTTTTTCCGCTTGTTCTCTGTTTTTCTGTATTCTTGACAATATGTATTCTTCAGTGGAATATTCGTGGTTTTTATGTCAACTTCCATAAACTCCAACTTGTGATCGAGCAGTTTCCACCACTTTGTGTGTCTCCAGGAGCCGGTGCTTGGTGTGTGTCTCCAGGAGCCGGTGCTTGGTGTGTGTCTCCAGGAGCCGGTGCTTGGTGTGTGTCTCCAGGAGCCGATACTTCGTGCGTGTCTCCAGGAGCCGATACTTGGTGCGTGTCTCCAGGAGCCGGTGCTTGGTGCGTGTCTCCAGGAGCCGGTGCTTGGTGTGTGTCTCCAGGAGCCGATACTTGGTGCGTGTCTCCAGGAGCCGGTGCTTGGTGCGTGTCTCCAGGAGCCGGTGCTTGGTGCGTGTCTCCAGGAGCCGGTGCTTGGTGTGTGTCTCCAGGAGCCGGTGCTTGGTGCGTGTCTCCAGGAGCCGGTGCTTGGTGCGTGTCTCCAGGAGCCGGTGCTTGGTGTGTGTCTCCAGGAGCCGGTGCTTGGTGTGTGTCTCCAGGAGCCGGTGCTTGGTGTGTGTCTCCAGGAGCCGGTGCTTGGTGCGTGTCTCCAGGAGCCGGTGCTTAGTGCGTGTCTCCAGGAGCCTGTGCTTGGTGTGTGTCTCCAGGAGCCGGTGCTTGGTGTGTGTCTCCAGGAGCCGGTGCTTGGTGCGTGTCTCCAGGAGCCGGTGCTTAGTGCGTGTCTCCAGGAGCCTGTGCTTGGTGTGTGTCTCCAGGAGCCGGTGCTTGGTGCGTGTCTCCAGGAGCCTGTGCTTGGTGTGTGTCTCCAGGAGCCGGTGCTTGGTGTGTGTCTCCAGGAGCCGGTGCTTGGTGTGTGTCTCCAGGAGCCGGTGCTTGGTGCGTGTCTCCAGGAGCCTGTGCTTGGTGTGTGTCTCCAGGAGCCGGTGCTTGGTGTGTGTCTCCAGGAGCCGGTGCTTGGTGCGTGTCTCCAGGAGCCTGTGCTTGGTGCGTGTCTCCAGGAGCCTGTGCTTGTTGTGTGTCTCCAGGAGCCGGTGCTTGGTGCGTGTCTCCAGGAGCCGATACTTGGTGCGTGTCTCCAGGAGCCTGTGCTTGGTATGTGTCTCCAGGAGCCGGTGCTTGGTGTGTGTCTCCAGGAGCCGGTGCTTGGTGCGTGTCTCCAGGAGCCGGTGCTTAGTGCGTGTCTCCAGGAGCCTGTGCTTGGTGTGTGTCTCCAGGAGCCGGTGCTTGGTGCGTGTCTCCAGGAGCCGATACTTGGTGCGTGTCTCCAGGAGCCGGTGCTTGGTGTGTGTCTCCAGGAGCCGGTGCTTGGTGTGTGTCTCCAGGAGCCGGTGCTTGGTGCGTGTCTCCAGGAGCCTGTGCTTGGTGTGTGTCTCCAGGAGCCGGTGCTTGGTGTGTGTCTCCAGGAGCCGATACTTGGTGCGTGTCTCCAGGAGCCTGTGCTTGGTGCGTGTCTCCAGGAGCCGGTGCTTGGTGTGTGTCTCCAGGAGCCGGTGCGTGTCTCCAGGAGCCGGTGCTTGGTGCGTGTCTCCAGGAGCCGGTGCTTGGTGTGTGTCTCCAGGAGCCTGTGCTTGGTGTGTGTCTCCAGGAGCCTGTGCTTGGTGTGTGTCTCCAGGAGCCGGTGCTTGGTGTGTGTCTCCAGGAGCCGGTGCTTGGTGTGTGTCTCCAGGAGCCGATACTTGGTGCGTGTCTCCAGGAGCCGGTGCTTGGTGCGTGTCTCCAGGAGCCGGTGCTTGGTGTGTGTCTCCAGGAGCCGGTGCTTGGTGTGTGTCTCCAGGAGCCGGTGCTTGGTGTGTGTCTCCAGGAGCCGGTGCTTGGTGTGTGTCTCCAGGAGCCTGTGCTTGGTGTGTGTCTCCAGGAGCCGGTGCTTGGTGTGTGTCTCCAGGAGCCGGTGCTTGGTGTGTGTCTCCAGGAGCCGGTGCTTGGTGCGTGTCTCCAGGAGCCTGTGCTTGGTGCGTGTCTCCAGGAGCCGGTGCGTGTCTCCAGGAGCCGGTGCTTGGTGCGTGTCTCCAGGAGCCTGTGCTTGGTGCGTGTCTCCAGGAGCCGGTGCTTGGTGCGTGTCTCCAGGAGCCGGTGCTTGGTGTGTGTCTCCAGGAGCCGGTGCTTGGTGTGTGTCTCCAGGAGCCGGTGCTTGGTGTGTGTCTCCAGGAGCCGGTGCTTGGTGTGTGTCTCCAGGAGCCGGTGCTTGGTGTGTGTCTCCAGGAGCCGGTGCTTGGTGTGTGTCTCCAGGAGCCGGTGCTTGGTGTGTGTCTCCAGGAGCCGGTGCTTGGTGCGTGTCTCCAGGAGCCGGTGCTTGGTGTGTGTCTCCAGGAGCCGGTGCTTGGTGCGTGTCTCCAGGAGCCGGTGCTTGGTGTGTGTCTCCAGGAGCCGGTGCTTGGTGTGTGTCTCCAGGAGCCGGTGCTTGGTGTGTGTCTCCAGGAGCCGGTGCTTGGTGTGTGTCTCCAGGAGCCGGTGCTTGGTGTGTGTCTCCAGGAGCCGGTGCTTGGTGTGTGTCTCCAGGAGCCGGTGCTTGGTGCGTGTCTCCAGGAGCCGGTGCTTGGTGTGTGTCTCCAGGAGCCTGTGCTTGGTGCGTGTCTCCAGGAGCCGGTGCTTGGTGCGTGTCTCCAGGAGCCGGTGCTTGGTGTGTGTCTCCAGGAGCCGGTGCGTGTCTCCAGGAGCCGGTGCTTGGTGTGTGTCTCCAGGAGCCGGTGCTTGGTGCGTGTCTCCAGGAGCCGGTGCTTGGTGCGTGTCTCCAGGAGCCGGTGCTTGGTGTGTGTCTCCAGGAGCCGGTGCTTGGTGTGTGTCTCCAGGAGCCTGTGCTTGGTGTGTGTCTCCAGGAGCCGGTGCTTGGTGTGTGTCTCCAGGAGCCGGTGCTTGGTGTGTGTCTCCAGGAGCCGGTGCTTGGTGTGTGTCTCCAGGAGCCGGTGCGTGTCTCCAGGAGCCGGTGCTTGGTGTGTGTCTCCAGGAGCCGGTGCTTGGTGCGTGTCTCCAGGAGCCGGTGCTTGGTGCGTGTCTCCAGGAGCCGGTGCTTGGTGCTCGTCCTGGTCACTTCCCAGGGTATTCTTATCTTTTATCCCCTCTGGCTATGGTATACAGTCCATTCCATTTATCTCCTCCCCAATGTCCCACTTTCTCTTCCTGATCTTAAGGACCTCCTGGACTCCTTGCCTAAGCCGGTGCTGCTGTTGGGTGACTTCAAATGTCGACATACCCTCTGGGGTGATGCTCTAACAAACACCCGGGGCCGCCTTCTTGAACTGTTTGTCCCTCTCTTCTTCTCTGTCTCTTCTGAATTTTGGTGAGGCCGCCCATGTTGACTCCCGCACTCGCACCCTCTCCTTTGAGAGGGTGCGAGTGCGCGATTTCAAAATTCAATATTGGCTTTTTCTTATGTGTTTCTTATTCTAATCTGTTTCATCTTACAGATTTAAGACAGTGGAGCTTTGCTGGGTTTCCAGCCATATTGGTGTTAAATAAGCATTCGGATGCTGCCGTGAAGGAGGCTATCCGCACTTGTCCCATTTCCCCACAAAGGTGTTCCTTATTTTGACTTTTACCCAGTTATTCATTCCTCAATCCGTGCCCCTTTGACAGGTTCACTGGTCCTCTGTTACTGGTAACAAGCTGTATGCTCTTAAGGGTAGCATGTTCTCTTGGCCTTCCTCCTACTCCCGTAACCAGCAGTAGGAAACGGCTCTGGCGAGGTTACTTATTATCCATACACGTTCAACTCACAGGCACTTAATGGAGCACCGCCCTGCTCCTTATTGTCCAAACTGCATTGTCCTTCTGACAGTTGTGCATATCCTTGTTGAATGTCCTGGCTTCCAGAATGTGGGTGTGTCATGCTTTCTGACTGTCCCTCGCAGTCACCTGTCCCTCAATAGCATCCTTGGTGAATCAGATACCTTTGTTATTGTTCACCTTATGCGCTTTTGTTCTTGTATTGGCATCCTTGGTGATATTTACCACGTTTTGAATATCCGCACATTTAGCGGTGCTACATAGCCTTCCCGGCTTGGAGCCTTCTTTAGATAATTACTTACTTGAAGAAAATACTTTAAATGAGGTTGGATTCCCAAGGGGTTACAGAGTTTGGAGACGTGACAGGAAAACTAGGAAGAGGGCGGGAGTGGCCGTGCTGGTGAAAGAACACCTCAAGGTAAGAGAGTTAATAACCAAAACCCCTCGAGAAGTTGACATAATGGCAGTGCAGGTTTAGAATCAGGATGATAAACTGATAATCGTAATGTTTACAGCCCAGTAGCCAGCAACACATAGACAAAGGAGGAACTACATGAGATACAAGAGGACCTCATAATGGTCATGAGAGAGATTATAGTAAAAGCAGATAAACATAAATCACGACTTTTGGTACTGGGGGACTTCAACTCAAAAGCAATAGACTGGGAGGTCTACGAAGAAAGAACAAAGGACATTTGGACAGGCAAATTTGTAAACCTCATTCTGGAGACATTCGTGTATCATCACGCTAAGTACACCACAAGAATGAGGGAAGGGAATGTTCCGTCTATACTGGCTGTAATATTCACCAGGTACCTAACTCCCAGGTACCTATTTACTGCTAGGTAAATAGAGACATAAGGTGAAAGGAAACGTGCCAAACCATTTGCCCTGCTCTGCGATCGTACCTGGGATCTTCAACTAAGCCGAGAACTTCATTGCCACTGAGAAATATTAATATTTAAGAAATATTGAAATATATAAAGCACCATAAAGCTTACCTTTAAGTGTGTCACCTGAACACCACTGGAAAACTTCTCTGGACAAACCCAGTTCCGAGGCATATTCGTCTCCATACCACACCATTAGCTCTGCACCTCTATAACAATTGACACATACATTACATTCTGGAGGTAATAGGTTGGTTGAGGTTTGTAGGACAATCAAGTGAAGTTTGGTTGTAAGAAATGTTTGGTGCCATCCCACTGAGAGTCAAATGGCAGTGTTTGGATTATGTCTCAAACATCGGCATGATTAATGAGTTGTATCAGATGCTTTAGCACTGAGAAACTGAGAATGACTAGAGATGTTGTGATAAATGACCACTGTTGTGATGAGACACAACTGTCACTCTCAATGTTTGAGTCCTGGATACAGATCATTATTCACAGCTGACAAAGTAAACAGAAAAATTAAACACAGCAGCATCGTTTGGCTCCCACGGGGGTCACATGACATGCAAGGTGTCCAAACTGTATTATTGCAAATAAATTAATGAATAAGTACAGTAATGATGAATAAAATACTGGGATACTTTCTATTCCCCCCCCCCCTCCACTGTGTCTCCTTGTCGTGGTGAGGGGCTCACGCTCACCTCTCTGGGACCGGTGAGGGTTGTCTCCGCCCCCTTTCCTGCCCCTCTTTGGGAGTTGTACGTGCGAATGAACACAAGCTTAGGGTCCTTGTGAGTCACTGGACCGCCCGCTGGAGGGATCGCCCGTGAGTGGCTGCTCTAAGTGGATGTCTGGGTGTCCAGGCTGGGGCAATAGGGAGAATGAGGTCTTTGAACCAGTAGGAGAATGGACGAAGGAGTAGGACTCCCCTGTTAAAAAGGGGAGCACCACTGGAACGATGCACACCTTCCTGCACTGGCACACGCTCGACCTCCCTGTATGCCCTGGTAGGTGGTTTTCCTTGGTTCTAGGCCCCAGACCTTTTTAAAATACACGACATGGATATTGATATGATCTCTATTACCCAGGCTCCTGGGATGGGCGACCAGGACCCTGAGTCGGACTGTGATGGAAGACCGGGTTCTGTAGCCCCCGCTATATTGGGCCCAGACCAGACTACTCCCCCCCCCCCCCACTCCCCTCCCTCCTCTGTGGTAGGTTCGAGTCCCAAGCCTCCATTGGTGACCACCTCGTCCCATGGCACAGCTCCGTCTCTACCATGTCTTATTTAGTCCCGCTATGTGGGACCAAATGCTAAATACTTTGATCTTAACCATCTGGATTCTACACTTCCTGACAATTTCTCTCTTCATAAACACCTTGCTTATTCGGTGGATGCCTCTGTTACTTTTAACCCCACCCATATCAGTACACATGTTGTCGCTGCTTGTTCTCAGGATGCAGCTACCTGCTTAGCAGCATTGTCCAGTATTTCGGGAGACCCTGTTCGGGTCTCCCAAAAACGCTCGTTTAAATGCCAGTGTTGGCACTGTTCTCCTCCCGCACCATGTTGCAACTGGTGTTAGGGACCTAAAAGACTGCCATGAGGATATTAAACATATCCTCGAAGCCCAAGGCCATCCTGTCCTCCAGGTGGACACGTTCACTCGACCTCCTCATGGTCGGCGCCGTCAGCCCCTTCGAGTTGTGAAACTCACCTTTGATAGTAGGACCCTTCCGCCCTGTGTCATTCTTGCTGGTGCCAGATGCTCCGTTCAGGAGTACATTCCGTCTCCTAGACTTTGTAATAAGTGCTGGAAGTTCGGGCATGGTGTCCTCAAATGCACAAGTACTGTGCGTTTCTATGCCCCATGTGTGGGGACCAAGTCCCGTCCCGTTTTGGTAGTCGGGCCCCCCAGTCCCAGCTATAGAGGTTTCTTTAGCCCCCGCTTCCCTCTAGGTTGCTGCCTTTGCTGAGGTGTGCTCCCCGGTTTCTCCCCCCCCCCTCCTGCTAGTCCTTCACAGCTCCTCTCGGTTGTCTCCTCCTCCTCCGGACCCTGTCCGTCCACTTAAAATCTGTCCTCTCATTCCCTTAACTCCATTCTTACTAGGGTTACCTATGCTCTCTAACCCTGATTTCACTGATCCTGATTCTGAGATTCTTTAATATGCTTCATTCTTTGCCTTTGTTTCTTCATTGTTCTCTATTGCTGTCCTCTCTCCTTTTGACAATGTCTATTCTTCATTGGAATATTCGTGGCTTTAATGCCAATTTTCATGAACTCCAACTTCTGATTACACAGTTTTCACCGCTTTGTCACTTTCACCTGGTCACTTTCGAGGTTATTCCTTTCTCTCCGTCCCCGCCCCCCAGCTCTTGCTGGGGCCCATAACTCTACTACTCTCTTGATTCGTACTGATGTTCCCTTCGTCCCCCTACTTTTTCATTTACCTATCCAATGTTCTGCAGCCCGTGTCTTTGTGAGTAAATGCTATACGGTCTGTTCCATTTATGTCCCCAACAAGTGTCCTAATTTCCCTTCCTGATCTTAAGCACCTACTGGACTCCTTGCCAGAGCCTGTGCTCCTGTTGGGTGACTTCAACTGTCGACATACCCTCTGGGGTGATGTTTTGACAAATACCCGAGGCCGCATTCTCGAACCGTTCGTCCTCTCTTCTTCCTTGTCTCTTTTGAATTCTGGTGAACCCATTTGTCATGTTCACAGAAAATGGTACCATCCGTTTTCTATGTGTGGCGGAGCAGACGCCAGAGAGAAGGTAAACAGAGCGTACAGGACGCCCGCCAAGCTTGGTAGCTACTAGTCATGTAATTGTTTATATACGTATTAAAGTCAGTAACTAAGCAATGACTTTATATCAACCCTACAACCAAGACTTCCTCAGTAACACACAAACACCACATTGGCGACAAGGATGAACTGGGAACGCAGGTATTTTGTTCAACTTCAAACAAGGAAGGAGCATGCTGTCTCGCCCAGAGGAGGAAGGAGAAGTCGTGCTGTGAGCACCATACCCAATGCTGTGTGCTAACCAATGCTTTGTGCTAAACGATGCTATGTGCTAACCAATGCTATGTGCTAACCAATGCTATGTGCTACCCCAAGCATGTGCTGACTCAAGCTGTGTAAGAGTAATCTGCGTGCCGACGCCGTGTACGAAACAACGCTTTGATGTGTACAAAATCTGATGTTTTGGTTACGAAATGACGCTTCTGTACACAAGGGCTAGGTAAGAAGTCAGTTGCTGCTATATTGTGCACTGTTGTGAACTTTTGCATTAAAATGCTTGTGTGCTTTGCAAAATTAAAGTAATTACAGTGAATTCTTGACTAACATATACAGTGCAGTAAGTGTTTAATATTCTGAGGAACATTTAAGTGATAAGTTTACTTTTATTCAGTAAAAAAGTAAAAATGGCAAATATACCTCAGTTTCCTGCATTTGATCCTGACTGTGACCAGACAAACCTGTCAGAGGTGGGTCAAATGGCTTAAAAGGTTTGAAAATTTGTTGATAGTTTCTGACATCAAAAGTGCTGAAAGAAAGGTGCCTTTCTACTTCATTATGCAGGTGATAGTTTCTGACATCTTTGACACACTGAAAGACACTGGTGGTGCCAAAGATTATGACATTGCCAAAGCCAAACTAACAGAGCATTTCAAACCAAGGCAAAATACTGCAATGGAAATTATGCATTTCAGGAGAGCCAGACAACTCTCTAATGAAACTGTTGATCAATACCACACACGTCTGCAGGGTTTAGCAGCCCATTGTGAGTTTACTGATATTGACAAAGAAATCAAACAGCAAATAATTGAAACATGCACATCTACACGTCTTCGTCGAAGAGCTCTAGAACTTGTTGATGATGAAAGTTCTCTTACCAAGATACTGGATATGGCTCGTCGAATGGAAGATGCTGCACGTGATGCTCGTGTCATGGAGTGCAGTGCCAACAACGGTTCTGCCACTGTTCCTAACAGTGATGAGGTATGTAAGGTTCAGGGAGGACATCGTAATCAAAGAAGATATCATGCCAAACCTAACAGTAAATTGAGCCGAGAACCACATCACAACTGGGGTCATGGAACAAGACTCAAGCAGTCACAACGACCCACATCAGAGGGTGTCAACAATAAATGTTACAATTGTGGAGGAGACTACCCACACCAAGGTAATGTTTGTCCTGCTCAAGGTAAGAAGTGTTATGAGTGTGGAAAACTAGGTCATTTTGGTGCTATGTGTCGTTCTGCACTAAAGAAACCACAGTCAATGAATAAAAGCACTGTACGAGGATCAGGTCATGGGGGTCGAGGTGGTAAACACAATATTGCACCTCATATCCAGAATGTTAATAATGTACAAGACAACATTTCATTACAACCAGTCTCAGATGACAGTGAATGTGATTATACTTATGGAGTACAAGCAATCACAGAATGGAATGATCTTCCAAACAACCCAGAGACTATAGTATACATTGCTGGTATTTGTCTCAAAGTTCTCATTGACACTGGATCAAACATTGACACCATTGCTGAGTGCCACTATGAAAAATTTAAAAAACAGTTCCCAAAGCTTGAAAACTATAATGGCAAAGCTACTGCCTATGCTTCAAAGGTAGCCTTGCCAGTGATTGGAACTTTCACTGCAGAGATTAAGTCAAAGAGTGCAATGCTCACTACTACATTCCATGTTGTTAGGAATGCAAAGGAGTCTTTACTCAGTTACAAGACTTCAACCAAATTGGGGCTACTTCAGCTTTCTAATGCTGTAGCAGTGGAATCTGCAAACAATGTTGATGGTATTGTTGCCGAATTTTCTGATCGATTTAAATCCATAGGCTGTTATACTGATAACAAAGTACATCTGCATATCAACCCAGATGTAATTCCAGTTGCCCAACCACATCGCCGACAACCATTCCATACTCGCAAGAAAGTCGATGCCGAACTGGATAGGCTGATGGAACTAGATATCATTGAACCAGTAACAGGCCCAACACCATGGGTAAGCCCAATTGTCACTCCACCAAAGCTGAAGAATCCAGATGAGATACGCATTTGTGTGGACATGCGTGTTCCCAACAAGGCAATAATGTGTGAACGCCATCCTACACCCACTGTAGATGATATGATCTACCGCTTGAATGGTGCAACTGTATTCAGCAAGTTAGATTTAAACAAGGGCTATCATCAGCTTGAACTTGATGATGAGAGTCGCTTCATCACAACGTTTACGACACATCGAGGTCTGTATAGGTACAAGCGCCTGAGTTTTGGTATCAACAGTGCTGCCGAGGTATTCCAGCACATCATCAGCCAGGTATTGCAAGATATACCTAATGCTGACAACATGTCTGATGACATCATTGTTTATGGCCGTACCCAAGCTGAACACGACAAAGCTCTTCGTGCAACATTGCAACGCTTACGAGAAAAGAATTTGACACTAAGCCGAGCAAAGTGTGAGTTCAATCAACATAAAATTGAATTCTTTGGACATGTACTTAGCGACAAAGGTCTGTCTCCAGATCCTAAGAAAGTTGCAGATATCAAGAATGCTGCACCTCCTTCAACGTCCACTGAAGTACATAGTTTTCTGGGAATGGCAAACTACTGTTCTCGCTTCATTCCAGATTTTGCTACCATTACGAAGCCTCTATGTGAGCTCCTGAAGAAAAATGCATCATGGTACTGGAGCGATATCGAGCAAAATGCATTTGATGCTGTGAAAGATGCACTAGTAGAGAATGCGACTGCTGCGTATTTTGATCCATCAATGGACATTGAGTTAACAGTGGATGCTAATCCTGTTGGTTTAGGTGCTGTTTTAGCCCAACACAAACCTGGTCAACCAGATTCCAGAGTAGTAATTGCCTACGCCAGCCGTTCTCTCACAGATTTTGGGCAACGATACAGTCAGACAGAGAAGGAAGCTCTTGCTCTTGTATGGGGCTGTGAACACTTCAATGTGTATCTGCTTGGTGCACCCTTCACCACGATAGTCACTGACCACAAACCGTTGGAGGCCATCTTCAATAATCCAAAGTCCAAACCACCAGCTCGCATTGAGAGATGGGCTCTTCGTCTGCAACCATACAATTTACGGTGAAATACAAGCCGGGTGCAGGCAATCCCGCTGATTACATCAGTCGACATCCTGCCAACAGTTTCACCATCACCAAGCATCAGCAAGTTGCCGAGGAATATGTACACGCTGTAACCGGTGATGCAGTCCCTAAAGCTCTCACTCTTGATGAAATCCGTACTGCAACCCTAGAGGACCCAACTCTGCAAGCAACAGTGGATGCATTGACTAAGAAAAAGTTTCCACGCATCCCACCCTCAGGAGTTGACCAAGATGCATTCAAAGCACTTGAACGCATCCAGACAGAATTAAGTGTTACGTAACAACGCGACACCGTGCTGCGAGGTACTCGTATCGTCATTCCAGCTGTTCTCCAGCAACGTGCTCTGAAGCTTGCACATCAAGGACACCAAGGTCTTGTTAGGACCAAACAGCTGCTACGAGAAAAGGTGTGGTTTCCTGGCATTGATCGTCAAGCAAAGGACATGCATGATGCCTGTGTCCCTTGCCAAGCTGCAGTGGATACTTCAAGACCAACACCTCTACAACCTTCACCACTACCTGCTGCACCATGGACGGAAGTATCGATGGACTTCTGCGGACCACTACCAACTGGAGAGTACTTGATGGTAGTCATTGATGATCACTCACGTTATCCAGAAGTAGAAATCATCACTTCCACATCTGCAAAGGCTGTCATCCCGAAACTCGACAAGATCTTTTCAAATTTTGGCATTCCTGAAGTTGTCAAGACGGACAATGGACAAGACTTCGTCAACTTTGCTGAGCATATTGGATTCAAACACCGCCTTGTGATGCCACTACATCCTCAAGCAAATGGAGAAGTTGAGAGATTCATGCAACCTCTCATGAAAGCGGTACGCTGTGCTCATGCCGAAGGACGATCCTGGAAACAAGCTATGTATGCTTTTCTCAGGAACTACCGTGCAACACCACATGGAACACTGGGCAAGTCGCCTGGCGAACTTTTATTTGGACGTCCTACGAGAATCGCACTACCCGTCATGCCAGCTGAGGTAACGGATAAACGTCTCGCTCAGAAGGATGCACTAGCCAAAGGCAAAATGAAAATTGCTCATGATCAACGAACAAAGGAACAATTCATAAAGGTTGGAGATACTGTTCTCGTTAAAAAGAAAAAAGAGGGAAAGCTAGATATGCCGTATGATACAAAATATAAAGTGATTAGTGTAAAAGGAACTATGGTAACAGCGAGTAATAGAGACAAAGTATAACACGTAATATGGCTTATTTCAAAGTGATTCCAACTAGTGTAGAAAATGATGAAGTACAAAGTCGTGCAAAAGAAAAAGAAAAAATGAGTTATAACTCAATAAACAATTCATCAAGGGATGCTTTTGTATTTGGGGACTCTCGTCCTAAACGTCATGTTAAACGCCCTACACGATATGATGATTAATTGTGTTCCTATGTAATGAAAAGTATTTACTTATTATGTTAAACTAAATTTAATATTGTTTGAATAATGCAGATATCTCATTCAATATTTTGTAACTTTGTATTACAGTTTCTTTCATGTTTGTTTAACATTGCATACTGTATGTATTTTTAACATTGAAATCCTTTGTGGAAAAGATTAAGATGTTTAAATTCTTTGTGTGCTTAATTAATGTTAAATGTATGCAGTATCTCTTGATATGTTAATAACTTACTTTGTGTCAATAACTTTGCTTTGTGCTACAAGCATGGTAGACATCCTGTATTCATTCTTTTTAAAGAAAAGGAGGGATGTCATGTTCACAGAAATGGGTACCATCCGTTTTCTATGTGTGGCAGAGCAGACGCCAGAGAAGGTAAACAGAGCGTACAGGACGCCCGCCAAGCTTGGTAGCTACTAGTCATGTAATTGTTTATATACGTATTAAAGTCAGTAACTAAGCAATGACTTTATATCAACCCTACAACCAAGACTTCCTCAGTAACACACAAACACCACACCATTCATGTGGACTCCTGCACTCGTACCCTTTCCGATCTTGATCTTTCTCTCTGCTTGTTATCCCTTTACTTAGATTTCACGTGGCGGGTTCTTGATGACCTCTATAACAGTGACCATTTCACCATCCTTGTTACCTATTTCTCTTTTCACCCTTCTCTCTCCTTCCCTAGGTGGCAGTTTGCCAAGGCTGAATGGAACCTATTCACCCACCGTGCTACTCTCAACTGACCTCTCCACTCTGCCTAACCCTCGAGCCCTCCTCCTATTTCATGACACCGTCTTTGACGCTGCCGTCCGCTCTATTCTTCGCTCTACCTCCCGGGGCATGCGGAAGTGTGTTCCCTGGTGCAATGCGGAGTGTGCTCGGGCTGTCTGCTGTAAGCATGCAGCCTGGAAGAAACAGACGCCGACAGACGGCTGATTCTTTTATTTTGTTTCGGAAAGCAAGTGCAGTGGCCCATAGGACCATCTGTACAACTAAGCATTTGCGTTGGAAATCTTACGTTTCCACCATTACGTCCGTTACTCCCCTACCGGAGATCTGGAAGAAGATCCGCAAGGTTGTGGGTAAGTTTGTTCCAGATATCTCGCCGGTTCTTCACTTCTGTGGTACTCTTGTGGCGGACCCAGTGCAGGTCACGACCGAACTGGGTTCCCACTTTTCTTCTGTTAGCTCTGGTTCTCATTTTCCTCAATCCTTCCTTCTTTGTAAGCCCGTTCTTGAATCTCGTCCCTTAGATTTCCACACTCGTCCGCCTTCTCTATAACGATCACTTCTCTCTCTGAACTTCAGTCTGCCCTGGCCCTCTGTGGTTCTATGGCACCAGTGCTTGGATGACATTCATTATGAGATGCTTCGCCATCTCCCTCCTTGCACATCTCAGTATTTACTGAGTCTGTATAACAGGTCTGGGAGTCCTTGTCAGTCCCTGAGAATTGGCTCGATGCCGTTGTACTTCCTATTCGGAAACCAGGATCTCTCGGGACATCCCCTAAGGACTTCCGCCCTATTGTCCTCACGAGTTGTGTCTGCAAACTCTTTGAGCTTATGGTAAATGTTCGTCTGATGTGGTTCTTGGAACACCATCACCACCTCTCCCTTTCTCAATTTGGTTTTTGCAAGTGCCGCAGCACAACTGAAGTCCTGGTGAACTTGGAGGTCTATATTCGTACTGATTTTGCTGCGAAGACCTCCGTTGTTGCCGTCCTCTTTGACGTGGAAAAGGCTTATGACACTACCTGGAGATATAGTCTCAATTTCGTTCTTTTGGCCTTTGTGGTCATCTCCCTCTCTTCCTCCAAAGCTTCCTCTCTCCTCGTTCCTTTCGAGTTATGCTTAGTACCACTCTTTCTGCCTCTTTTCGGCAACAGGAAGGTGTACCACAAGGTAGTGTTCTAAGCACTACTCTTTTTCTGGATGCCGTCAATGATCTTCTTTAATCCCTCCCTTCTGCCATCTTCTCCGCTCTTTATGTCGACGATCTGATGAGCTGACACTGGCTTCCTATCTCTCCAGGACCACTGTCTTCGCTATCTTGCACGGTCTTGCACGGAGAAGGGGGCCGAAACAAGGGAGCGCACCTCAGCAAGGGCAGCAGCTGAGAGGGAATCAGAAGCTAAAGAAACCTCCATTGCTGAGACAGGGGGCCTGACCACCGAAATGGAAGGGGACGGAGCGAGAGAGTCAGAGGTGGGAGGTGAGGAAGAAAGAGATGCCTCTTTACCTGCCGGGGAGGAAGAAGGCGAGGAGAAAGGCTTACGTTTCTGACTCAGAGACAGGTGTTCCAGCAACAACGTACTGGATGATAGACTCAATTGTCTCAATGGGAGAAGATGTACGGAATTGAACAACATGAAGATTGCTGGGAGGATGACGGACATCAGCCTGGACAGACAGGCGGCGTGGAGGGCCAAGAGACTGGGGGGAGGGATAGGAAGAAGGATTGGGGAAAGAAGACACAGGAGACATGGCAGACTGGGTAAGAAGGGTGGAAACTTCAGATAGAGAACTAGGAAGGGGCCCCTTCGGGACAGAACGTAAGGGAACAGGGGAGGAGGTGGAGGGCGTGTTCGGGTCTAAGGACTGGAAGCAGTTGTGAGACTGAGTAAGGTGGGAAGGATGAGGAGAGGTAGAATGCAACACGCGAGCAAAGGATACGCCAGCAAAAGGGGTGAGATGGCGAACTTGGCGTCTCGCTTCAGGAAAAAGCAGACGATCCTGGTGTTTCAAGTTGAGGACGGCTGCCTCAAATTTATAGTGTATACACGAGCGGGAGAAGGTAGGCTGGGTCTCGCTGCAATTGAGGCAGCAAGCCTGGGAAGAAGTGCACTCAGACTTAGTGATCATTGGCACCACACATGGGGCATAGATACACAGTACTTAAGCATTTGAGGACATTTGAATTATAGAGGACGGAAGGGCCCTACTATCAAAGGTGATTTTCACAACTCGAAGGGGATGACGGCGGCGACCACGAGGGGGTCGAGTGAACGTGTCCACCTGGAGGACAGAATGGCCTTGGGCTTCGAGGATATGTTTAATATCCTCATGGCAGTCTTTTAGGTCTCTAACACCAGTTGCAACATGGTTCGGAAGGAGAACAGTGCCAACACTGGCATTTAACCGAACGTTTTTGGAGACACGCACAGGGGTCTCTCCAATGCAGGACAATGCAGCTAAGCGGGTAGCTGCATCACTGAGTCAACAAGGTATTTATGGAGTGAGAAATCGTCAGGTATAGAATCCAGAGGGAGATCAAAATATTTAGGCCACGAAGCAGGACTAAACAAGGATTGGTACGGATTAGTATGGGAAGGGATCGTGCAAGTGCAGCCATGGTGGGGTCGGCGTTGAGAACCCCCAGAGAGAGAGAGGTTAAAAGGTGCAGTATTTACAATGAGGGTCTGAGCCACGTTAGGGGACGTGGTGGTCACCGATGGGGGCGTATGGCTCGACCCAATCACAGAGGAGGGAGGGGAGCTGGGATAGTAGTCAGGAGGGTCAAAAGAGAAGCTAGGTCTGGGCCCAATGTAGCGGGGGTGACAGAGCCTTGTCTTCCAACACAGTCCGACTCGGGGGCTTGGTCGCCCACCCCACGAGCCTGAGAAGTTATAAGAGAAACAGTATTCAGCGACATGGAAACATGAAGTAATACTTCCATTCACGAATGTGCCCTCACACCCTTCACGGAGCAACAATTAAGAGGCAGGGCACCCAACAAGAGACATGTTGCTGATTTTGCCGGGGGCCCCCCCATGGGTGCATCGTGAGTATACACCCCACAAATGCCATCTTAAGAACCATCAGTCCATCGAGATCGGGTTCAGCGACGAGAGGAGGATTAACAATAAAAGGACCCCCCTCCCTCGCTCGAGACATTGGGTACTACAGTTCTACGGGTGCAAGAGTATGCCTCCTCAAACTCCCGGGCGTCAAAACAAAAGAAGGCCGAAAGAATAATAAAAACAGGCAAAAGGTCGGTGGAAAATTACAATTAGAAATAAGAAGAAGAGGGGGGGGGGGAGAAAAACGAAACATAAGGAAAAGTTGTCCAGCATAATTTGTGAGGACAGCAGCAGGAGCACAAGGCTACAAAAGGACAGAGGACTGACCCATGGAGCATCACTCTCTGGCAGCCGCCCACCAAGCCCCCTCACGACAACAGTGGGATGGGCAGGGAGGGGGTATAACCATTTAGTCCACCTGGCTTGTAGTAAAGTCACAATATATAACCATTTAGTCCACCTGGGTTGTGGTAAAGCCACATAACCATTTAGTCCACCTGGCTTGTAGTAAAGCCTCAATATAATCATTTAATTCACTTGGCTTGTAGTAAAGCCACAATATATCCATTTAGTCCACCTGGCTTGTAGTAAAGCCACAATATATCCATTCAGTCCACCTGGCTTGTTGTAAAGCCACAATATAACCATTTAGTCCACCTGGCTTGTAGTAAAGCCATAATATAACCATTAATCCACCTGGCTTGTTGTAAAGCCCAATATAAACATTTAGTCCACCTGACTTGTTGTAAAGCCACAATATAACCATTAATCCACCTAGGTTGTAGTAAAACCACAATATAACCATTTAGTCCACCTAACTTGTTGTAAAGCCACAATATAACCATTAATCCACCTAGGTTGTAGTAAAGCCACAATATAACCATTTAGTCCACCTGGCTTGTAGTAAAGCCACATAAACAGTTAAATAAATATACACTAAGCCACTATGGGCAAAAATATGTCTAGTATTACCTGTTTATTTTGCCTTTAGTCTTGTAGTAAATCTGTCTCTTGTACTGGAAGGCGGCGAGGTTTGCCTCCATCTGGCTGGTGGAGCAGTTGACGTAACGCATCCAGTTACTGACACTGGCGTCAACCCCATCCACACATGTTCTCCCACCTCCTTGGCCACGAAGCTGCTCACATTAGTATACACACAGCATTAGTGTAATGATATACATGCCTGGCTCTCTGCTCACATATAATATACACACTGTATTACTGTAATGATATACATGCCTGGCTCTCTGCTCACATATAATATACACACAGCATTAGTGTAATGATATACATGCCTGGCTCTCTGCTCACATATAATATACACACAGCATTAGTGTAATGATATACATGCCTGGCTCTCTGCTCACATATAATATACACACAGCATTAGTGTAATGATATACATGCCTGGCTCTCTGCTCACATATAATATACACACAGCATTAGTGTAATGATATACATGCCTGGCTCTCTGCTCACATATAATATACACACAGCATTAGTGTAATGATATACATGCCTGGCTCTCTGCTCACATAAATATACACACAGCATTAGTGTAATGATATACATGCCTGGCTCTCTGCTCACATATAATATACACACAGCATTACTGTAATGATATACATGCCTGGCTCTCTATCTCAAATTATATCTATAATTTTATAGATTATAAAATTGATCTTTACTATATCTCTCTCTCTGTGCATCAAATTTGAATGGTCCCCAAGCTAACATGCATCAGAGAACTTTACCCCTGAAGGATTCGAACCCGGACAGCCAGGGCTCCATGCCCCTTGGTGTGTCCAGCACTGTTACCACTAGACCACACTGACTGTATGAGAGAATTGGAAGTCGTCTGACCCATATCCCAATTCCCAACATCTATCCCATTCCCATTGGGGGACCAATGGGTCTTGAATGGTCCCATAGGGGACCAATGGGTCTTGAATGATGCCATTGGGGGACCAATGGGTCTTGAATGGTCCCACTGGGGACCAATGGGTCTTGAATGGTCCCATAGTCCGGTCTTGAATGGTCCCACTGGGGACCAATGGGTCTTGAATGGTCCCACTGGGGACCAATGGGTCTTGAATGGTCCCACTGGGGACCAATGGGTCTTGAATGGTCCCACTGGGGACCAATGGGTCTTGAATGGCCCCACTGGGGACCAATGGGTCTTGAATGGTCCCACTGGGGACCAATGGGTCTTGAATGGTCCCACTGGGGACCAATGGGTCTTGAATGGTCCCACTGGGGACCAATGGGTCTTGAATGGTCCCACTGGGGACCAATGGGTCTTGAATGGTCCCACTGGGGACCAATGGGTCTTGAATGGTCCCACTGGGGACCAATGGGTCTTGAATGGTCCCACTGGGGACCAATGGGTCTTGAATGGTCCCACTGGGGACCAATGGGTCTTGAATGGTCCCACTGGGGACCAATGGGTCTTGAATGGTCCCACTGGGGACCAATGGGTCTTGAATGGTCCCACTGGGGACTATTGAAGCTTGAAGCACAAATAATACTCGCGTGGCCCAGCATGATGAAGTGATCTGATAATATATCTGAGCCCAAAATGGTCACTGAGAGCTGTCGGGAATTGGGTTAAGACTTCCAGTTCTTTTGTACAGTCAGTGTGGTCTAGTGGTAACATTACTGGACACACCAAGGGGCATGGAGCCCTGGCTGTCTGGGTTCGAATCCTTCAGAGGTAAAGAGTTTTCTGATATATCTCTATTTATCTCTAACTCTATCTTCTCTTTCCCATTCTGTCTCTCCCTCTTCGCACATTTTCCCTCCCTCTCTCCCTCCCTCTCTCCTGTTCCCTCTCACGTTAACCTAGCCATCCTCCCTCCCAGTGGGTGAAACATGTTTGAGTAATGTTGAATTTACATTATGTCAACATTATCCATATTGCATCAATGTGATTGAAGTTGCATCAATGTTATCAACGTTGACTCAACACTGATAATATTGTAATAAGTTGAAGACACTCTATGGACAGTGAAGCCCACATGTCATGCTTCATAGGACTTGTTGGTTGTCACAATAGAAGCCAATCCTACTTTAAGGGGGGCACGGGGGTCGTCCCCAACCACCCTATGACACTCCCCATACAGTTACACATCACCCTGCAAAGTTTGTTGAAGCTCCAAGTATCTGGCCCCAAGCATCTGGCCCCAAGCATCTGGCCCCAAACATCTGGCCCTAAGCATCTGGCCCCAAACTGGAGGCCAGATGCCCGAAGTGTCTGTTGAAGCTGGCCCCAAGCATCTGGCCCCAAACTGGAGGCCAGATGCCCCAAGTGTCTGTTGAAGCTGGCCCCAAGTATCTGGCCCCAAGCATCTGGCCCCAAACTGGAGGCCAGATGCCCCAAGTGTCTGTTGAAGCTGGCCCCAAGTATCTGGCCCCAAACTGGAGGCCAGATGCCCCAAGTGTCTGTTGAAGCTGGCCCCAAGCATCTGGCCCCAAGCATCTGGCCCCAAACTGGAGGCCAAACTGGAGGCCAAACTGGAGGCCTCTCTTTACCCCTTCCCTACCCCCTCCCCTCGCTCCCCCTTTCCTACCCCCCCCCCCCCCTCTCTCCCTTCCCTACCTCCTCCTCCC
Source organism: Procambarus clarkii (assembly GCF_040958095.1). NCBI lineage: Eukaryota > Metazoa > Arthropoda > Malacostraca > Decapoda > Cambaridae > Procambarus > Procambarus clarkii. Next base: position 14,046,506 of record NC_091154.1, read on the forward strand.
TCTCTCCCCCTTCCCTACCCCCTCCCCTCTCTCCCCCTTCCCTACCCCCCCCTCTCTCCCCTTCCCTACCCCCCCTCTCTCCTCCTTCCCTACCCCCCCTCTCTCCCCTTCCCTACCCCCCCTCTCTCCCTCCTCCCTCTCATCTCCCCCATGTTCTCAGGTTCGGGATCGTTCTCGACGCACACTCGAGAATTCTGGGTTTGAATCCCGTGCGGGACAGAAATGGTTGGGCACACTTCCTTTCACCTAGTGCCTCTGTTCACCCAGGAGTAAGTAGATAGTCAGCTTGTTGTGGGGTTGCATCCTGGGCGGGGTTAGTAATGCCACCTTGGGGGGTAGGGGGGGCCTCGATATAAGCCTAACATGTATGAACACACTCGGGCTTCCTGTCCCCCGACACAATGAATTATTATTATTATTGTTCCCCTCATGTCCCAACCCGCCCCACCAACCTCCACAGACAGACATTTATAATTATATAGAATAAACAGGATGAGTGACTGGTTCACGGAGTACCAAATCCCAGAAGACATTGACACATTTGTTGATGACCTTAATAACCACATTAAGCACTGTCTCAGAGTTCCGCGCCCTACGCCTCGCCGCAGTAACCCTCAGAAGAAGACAATAAAATGGTATGAGAACGACTACATAAAGATGCTCTATGCAAATGTTAGGAGCATGAGATGAGAGTACCGGAGACATCCCACTGACAGCAACCAAGAACTGTTTAAAACTGTGTCAAGTAGCCAGGGAAGAGAAGATTAGACAGCGGGAAAGACAATGGCTTGAGTTCACTAGCTCCATTGGAAGAGAAACATCTGCAAGACAAGTGTGGGCAAAAATAGCTAAGGGTGGCAGAGCCCGGCCTGCGGCTCACAAAGACCCCCAGGGTAAGGCTGAGGAACTAATTCACAAGTGGAGTGATGCAGCATCCTCCTCCTCCTCCCTCCCTGCAGAAGAAAGCAAAGAACAGCTCCTGCGACATGATGACAGAAGAATTAGGATAACAAGAGCACTGTCTAGTGATGACGAATATGGGGAGCCAATCACAGCCCAAGAAGTAAGGGGCGCTATGAAAAAGGGTAAAAGTACAGCACCTGGTGAAGATGGCGTCACCTACGACATACTCAATGCTCTGTGTGAAGTGTCTGGGAATCCACTACTCCACCTGTTTAACAAGTCATTCCTAAGTGGAGTGTTGCCCACACAATGGAAACACGCAATAATTGTTCCCATACCGAAGCCTAATGACCCTGGTAATTACAGACCTATCAGTCTCGTGTCATGCACTTGCAAGATGCTTGAAAGGATCATCCTAAACCGACTGTTGCACAAAATAGGCAGGTTAGGGGAGGGGGTCAATGGATTTGTTAAAGGACGGAGCACAGCAAATTGTAAAGTTAATTACTTGGCTAATGACACGGCTAGGTACTCTGTATTTGTTGACATCAAAGGAGCTTTCGACAAAGCACAGGGGATTGCGATCCTGGACGAGCTTGCATGCATGGGTGTCAAGGGGAGACTCATGAAATGGGTTGAAGACTACCTCACAGGAAGGAAAGCTAAGGTCTGCTTCAATGGAGCAGTCTCCAGAACAATGAATATGGAACTCGGGACCCCCCAAGGCGGAGTCTTAAGCCCTACACTATTCAATGTACTTATGAACGCCATTGCAAATATTGATTTTCCGGAAGGAACACAACAAGTGGGATATGCAGATGATGTCCTAATACAAGCTCCCACCTTGGGGAAAATTAAAGTCTATTGAACTCCTCGGAAGGAAATGTATTGAGCTCAGTTTCACTCTCTCCACAAACAAGACAAAAGCATACTATCATCACAAGAGGGGAGCAAATGAAGAACTACAAATTAATGGTGTAACACTTGAATGGGTTGACCACAATCGGTACCTTGGCGTCACTGTCGGCTCTAACAAGGGGAAGAAAGAGGAGCTCAACCAACTCATAGGAACATGCAAAAGTCGACTCAGGGCACTGAAAGCTATGACCTGGAATGGGCATGGAGCCTCTATTGCCGTGCTTAAAATGATGTACACAGCCTATGTGCGCTCCGTCATAGACTATGCCGCACCAGTTCTGTGCACCTACTCCCAAAGCGATATGAAAAGGCTCGAAAGCATTCAGAATGAAGCCATGACAATCATTCTTGGAGTTCCAAGAACTGCCAAAACGTCCAATCTACAAGAGGAGTTGTCTCTCCCCAGTGTTAAAAGCAGAATTAAGGAGCTGAATGCTAAGCTTGCAATTAGGATAGCCAGAGATCCCCATTACAATGATATTGCTAAGAAAAAACTGAGTTCTGTGCTACTTTCAGGGGGAAACAGGAGAAGCAAAAAATGGCATCACAGATCAGTCTGCTACCTCGAAGAACTTTACCTGCTTGAGCAAGCCCGTGAGCTCCTGCCTGTAGAGAGGTTACCTCCCTGGGAGGATGACTCATGCAAGATCATCATCAATGAAATGGCAACGAAAAAGTCCAACATGATACCACAAGAAATGAGACACAAATATCTTAAGGAAATTTATAAAGAAGTCGGAGATGAACTAGATCAAATCTACACTGACGGGTCATCTAACCCTGTCAATGGCAGGGCTGGTGCAGCATACACTCTAATTAAGGATAATGCTTTTCAACGCAGAAATGAAGAAAAAGCGCGTATTGAGAACTATGCCTCTTCAACGCAAGCAGAGTTAACTGCCATTGTTATGACGTTAAGGTTTCTTGAACGGAACACTAATGGTGCAGTGATTTGCACTGATTCAAAATCAGCACTTCAAAGCCTAAGTAAAAATCGGGCAGAAAATCCTGCAATAGTTGCTGAAATTAAGAAAGCTGTGAGAGTACTTACCACTCAGGGAAGATTCGTCAAGTTTCTGTGGATCCCCTCCCATGTTGGAATATGTGGGAATGAACGAGCAGATGTGCTGGCTGCTGAAGGCGCTGAAGGAGACCATATTGAATACTTCATACCCAAGACTCTACTACAAATTAGAGGTATTGTCAGGCAACATCACCGTGACAAGGTAACTGAGGAAAGGAGGATAGAAGCACAAACCAGTGAATCTGTACAATGGTACAACATGGTTGCAGCTGGCAATCCCAATCATTATGGACAAAGAGGAGGAGGACGCGGGAGAGAATCAGTAATAGCGAGAATCCGTCTTGGATACAAATATCCATGGAGATACGGAATGGAAACAACTGTTGATCAGCGGAGTTGCAAAAGCTGTGGTGAGTGTGACGGACACCGCCTTGACCAGTATCTACGTGAATGTGAACACCTGAGAGACATTAGAAGTATGTGTAGAGTAATAAACCCAACATTGTTTGAGTTAGGAAAACACTATTTGTCAAATATTGATACTGTTCTTAAAAGATTCCCCCATTTTGCACCCGCAAGATAACGTAAGCTTTTAAGGGTTGACATATGTTAATCTTCTTGTTTGAGGAGCTGTTCACTTGAGACAGTTAAGCAAGTCCCAGCTGTACTCACCTAGTTGTACTCACCTAGTTGTGCTTGCGGGGGTTGAGTTCTGGCTCTTTGGTCCCGCCTCTCAACCGTCAATCAACAGGTGTACAGATTCCTGAGCCTATTGGGCTCTATCATATCTACACTTGAAACTGTGTATGGAGTCAGCCTCCACCACATCACTTCCTAATGCATTCCATTTGTCAACCACTCTGACACTAAAAAAGTTCTTTCTAATATCTCTGTGGCTCATTTGGGCGCTCAGTTTCCACCTGTGTCCCCTTGTGCGTGTGCCCCTTGTGTTAAATAGCCTGTCTTTATCTACCCTATCAATTCCCTTGAGAATCTTGAATGTGTCCCCCCTAACTCTTCTGTCTTCCAGCGAAGTGAGGTTTAATTCCCGTAGTCTCTCCTCGTAGCTCATACCTCTCAGCTCGGGTACTAGTCTGGTGGCAAATCTTTGAACCTTTTCCAGCTGTGTCTGGGTATAAGTGACAGGATAAACAACCCAGCGGGTTTTCTTCCTTTTGGGGAGTATTTTACATGCTGCTATGGCGGTGTGTCCACTCACAAGATGAGTGGCGCTGCCCAATATTGTCACTATGGCGGTGTGTCCACTCACAGGATGAGTGGCGCTGCCCAATATTGTCACTATGGCGGTGTGTCCACTCACAAGATGAGTGGCGCTGCCCAATATTGTCACTATGGCGGTGTGTCCACTCACAGGATGAGTGGCGCTGCCCAATACTGTCACTATGGCGGTGTGTCCACTCACAAGATGAGTGGCGCTGCCCAATATTGTCACTATGGCGGTGTGTCCACTCACAAGATGAGTGGCGCTGCCCAATACTGTCACTATGGCGGTGTGTCCACTCACAAGATGAGTGGCGCTTCCCAATATTGTCACTATGGCGGTGTGTCCACTCACAAGATGAGTGGCGCTGCCCAATATTGTCACTATGGCGGTGTGTCCACTCACAAGATGAGTGACGCTGCCCAATACTGTCACTATGGCGGTGTGTCCACTCACAAGATGAGTGGCGCTGCCCAATATTGTCACTATGGCGGTGTGTCCACTCACAAGATGAGTGACGCTGCCCAATATTGTCACTATGGCGGTGTGTCCACTCACAGGATGAGTGGCGCTGCCCAATATTGTCACTATGGCGGTGTGTCCACTCACAGGATGAGTGGCGCTGCCCAATATTGTCACTATGGCGGTGTGTCCACTCACAAGATGAGTGGCGCTGCCCAATAAACTCGCCCCTCGGGGCAAAATTAAATTTTTGTTTAATTATATAGAAGGGGTTGGTGGCCACACCTGATGGTCTCTTCCCACACTCCTTCCACCCTTTTCCCCTCTTCACCCCCCCTTAACCCCTCTTGTCCCCACCCCTTGACTCCCTCCCGTCATCCCCTACCACTGCTGCTGCCTAAGCCATTTTAGGTCCAGACAGACGCAGTCAACCCAACCATCTTTCTCGCAGTATCTCTGTGGCTCCATCATAATAACTAAGAGTTGTTACACAGGATCTTCGTGTTCGAGAACCATACTGTGTGTCCATTATTATGTCATTACTCTCCACATGTTCTACCCATTTGGTTTTAACTATTGTTCTAGTGTTTTGACTACCACACTTGTTAATGATACGGGTCGTTAATTTAGAGGTTCTTCTCTACTGCCATGTTTATGGACTGGTACTGTGGCCTTTACCCATACATCTGCTAAGACTCTTGTACACAAGTATGTCTGGAGTATCAATAAGAGTGGAACTCTACTGTCATGTTTATGGACTGGTACTGTGGCCTTTACCCATACATCTGCTAAGACTCTTGTACACAAGGATGTCTGGAGTATCAATAAGAGTGGAACTCTACTGCCATGTTTATGGACTGGTACTGTGGCCTTTACCCATACATCTGCTAAGACTCTTGTACACAAGTATGTCTGGAGTATCAATAAGAGTGGAACTCTACTGCCATGTTTATGGTCTGGTACTGTGGCCTTTACCCATATATCTGCTAAGACTCTTGTACACAAGGATGTCTGGAGTATCAATAAGAGTGGAACTCTACTGCCATGTTTATGGACTGGTACTGTGGCCTTTACCCATACATCTGCTAAGACTCTTGTACACAAGGATGTCTGGAGTATCAATAAGAGTGGAACTCTACTGCCATGTTTATGGACTGGTACTGTGGCCTTTACCCATATATCTGCTAAGACTCTTGTACACAAGGATGTCTGGAGTATCAATAAGAGTGGAACTCTACTGCCATGTTTATGGACTGGTACTGTGGCCTTTACCCATATATCTGCTAAGACTCTTGTACACAAGGATGTCTGGAGTATCAATAAGAGTGGAACTCTACTGCCATGTTTATGGACTGGTACTGTGGCCTTTACCCATATATCTGCTAAGACTCCTGTACACAAGTATGTCTGGAGTATCAATAAGAGTGGAACTCTACTGCCATGTTTATGGACTGGTACTGTGGCCTTTACCCATACATCTGCTAAGACTCCTGTACACAAGGATGTCTGGAGTATCAATAAGAGTGGAACTCTACTGCCATGTTTATGGACTGGTACTGTGGCCTTTACACATATATCTGCTAAGACTCTTGTACACAAGGATGTCTGGAGTATCAATAAGAGTGGAACTCTACTGTCATGTTTATGGACTGGTACTGTGGCCTTTACCCATACATCTGCTAAGACTCTTGTACACAAGGATGTCTGGAGTATCAATAAGAGTGGAACTCTACTGCCATGTTTATGGACTGGTACTGTGGCCTTTACCCATACATCTGCTAAGACTCTTGTACACAAGGATGTCTGGAGTATCAATAAGAGTGGAACTCTACTGTCATGTTTATGGACTGGTACTGTGGCCTTTACCCATACATCTGCTAAGACTCTTGTACACAAGGATGTCTGGAGTATCAATAAGAGTGGAACTCTACTGTCATGTTTATGGACTGGTACTGTGGCCTTTACCCATATATCTGCTAAGACTCTTGTACACAAGGATGTCTGGAGTATCAATAAGAGTGGAACTCTACTGTCATGTTTATGGACTGGTACTGTGGCCTTTACCCATACATCTGCTAAGACTCTTGTACACAAGGATGTCTGGAATATCAATAAGAGTGGAATGCTCAGCTCAGTTGCACATTCTCGCAGCACCCAAGGTGAAACTCCATCAGGTCCAACTGCTTTATTTCTTCCTGGCCTCTTGAGTAATATTACATCTTCGTCTTGAGCTACCTCTATGTATTCTATAATGTGCGCTGGAACTGGCATTGGGTCTGGCACCCTGACATCCTCATGTTGTACCAACACTTTGGAACTGTTCATTTAGCGTTTCACACATTTGTTTTCCATTCTCAGTTGTCCTGTTCCCCGTTCTCAATCTCTGGATTTTATCCTTCAAGTGCAGCAAGTTTTTAATAAATTTATAGAAAAGGTCTGGATCCTTTTTACATTTGTCCGCTATATCTTTCTCAAAGTAACTTTCTGCCTCTCTTATCACTGATGTTTATTTGTTTCTTGCTTGCTTGACAGCTGAATGGACAGCGCTTCGGATTCGTAGTCTTGAGGTTCCGGATTCGATCCCCGGTGGGGGCGGAAACACATGGGCAGAGTTTCTTTCACCCTGATGCACCTGTTACCTAGCAGTAAATAAGTACCTTGGAGTTAAACAGCTGCTACGTGCTGCTTCCTGGGGGGTGTGTAACAAAAAGTCCTGGTCAAGGACCGGGCCGCGGGGACGCTAAGCCCAGAAATCCTCTCAAGATAACCTCAAGATGTTGCTTGTAGTTCTGGCATGTTTGATAGTTAGGCCTCTTCCTATATTGATGTAATGACTGGCATATAAAGTCTACCTTGTGGACGTATTACGAAAATATGCAATAAATGAAAACTGGTTCGATTTCATTCAAACTTTTTTGACTAGTTGTATAAAATTGGGTTTAACTGGTGCAAGTCTGAGCATCGTAGCATAAATAGGAAGGGAGAAAACAAATATTGAATTATGTGTCAAAAATGTTCCAAAATGGTCAAAAATTATCATCAAACACAAGTGTCAACTGAAATCATGTTTATGACTCTAAGCTGTCACAATAGCATATAATAAAGTATTTTAATATTTACTTTTATGCCCAACAAAATTTAAAACAAAAAAATTAAGATTTTTTTTTAACAAATTTTTTCTTATTTTTTATCAGCCAATTTGCATGCAACTTCTACAGCTTACAGAACTTAAGCCTATCTGTAAGGATGCAAATTTTGGAGGACACTGAAGTCAACGTCAACCACAGGTGGCAGAATATTTGATCTTATTTATTGTCAACTAACATAAAATTAATTCTCTACTTTCATTTTTTCAATTTACATGAAATTTACACCTTGTATGTAGAGTTTACGTCTCTACAACACTGTAGAGTTTACGTCTCTACAACACTGTAGAGTTTACGTCTCTACAACACTGTAGAGTTTACGTCTCTACAACACTGTAGAGTTTACGTCTCTACAACACTGTAGAGTTTACGTCTCTACAACACTGTAGAGTTTACGTCTCTACAACACTGTAGAGTTTACGTCTCTACAACACTGTAGAGTTTACGTCTCTACAACACTGTAGAGTTTACGTCTCTACAACACTGTAGAGTTTACGTCTCTACAACACTAGAGTTTACGTCTCTACAACACTAGAGTTTACGTCTCTACAACACTAGAGTTTACGTCTCTACAACACTGTAGAGTTTACGTCTCTACAACACTGTAGAGTTTACGTCTCTACAACACTGTAGAGTTTACGCCTCTACAACACTGTAGAGTTTACGTCTCTACAACACTGTAGAGTTTACGTCTCTACAACACTGTAGAGTTTACGTCTCTACAACACTGTAGAGTTTACGCCTCTACAACACTGTAGAGTTTACGCCTCTACAACACTGTAGAGTTTACGCCTCTACAACACTGTAGAGTTTACGCCTCTACAACACTGTAGAGTTTACGTCTCTACAACACTGTAGAGTTTACGTCTCTACAACACTGTAGAGTTTACGCCTCTACAACACTGTAGAGTTTACGTCTCTACAACACTGTAGAGTTTACGTCTCTACAACACTGTAGAGTTTACGTCTCTACAACACTGTAGAGTTTACGTCTCTACAACAGTGTAGAGTTTACGTCTCTACAACACTGTAGAGTTTACGTCTCTACAACACTGTAGAGTTTACGTCTCTACAACACTGTAGTTTACGTCTCTACAACACTGTAGAGTTTACGTCTCTACAACACTGTAGAGTTTACGTCTCTACAACACTGTAGAGTTTACGTCTCTACAACACTGTAGAGTTTACGTCTACAACACTGTAGAGTTTACGTCTACAACACTGTAGAGTTTACGTCTCTACAACACTGTAGAGTTTACGTCTACAACACTGTAGAGTTTACGTCTCTACAACACTGTAGAGTTTACGTCTCTACAACACTGTAGAGTTTACGTCTACAACACTGTAGAGTTTACGTCTACAACACTGTAGAGTTTACGTCTCTACAACACTGTAGAGTTTACGTCTACAACACTGTAGAGTTTACGTCTACAACATTTTAAAAACACTTTATTCCTAGGTTCATTTATTGATTTATAAATATTTGCAAACCTGAAATATTGGCATATATTTTGGGGGGAACTTTGACTACTTGTATTAGTAAAAGTAAACATATTTTGGATAATCCTTTATATAAAAATCTTTTATTATATATTAATGTGATAGATGAGTGTCATAGAAATGATTTCATTTGAAAATTGTCTTTGTGGACTATTATTGAAAATGTGTAAAATTCGTTAAAAAAAATCCTCCATTTGTATTTAGGGTGAGATACTTTAACGTAGAACAGTTGCAGCCCGTCTTATATACAACTAGTAATAAAACTTTGGTTGATATTAAACAACATTTGAAAGTAGCGTAATACGTCCCCTTCTTGGTTAAAATACCAGTTTATTTTATGTGCTAAACTTTGTTTCATTTGTGCTTGACAGTATGTAGTAGTAAATGTGTGTGAATCTGTGCGTTGTTGTGAGAGGAGCGTTCCTGCACTCCAGGAGGGCGTGAGGGCCCACGCTGCACACACACACACACACACACACACACACACACACACACACACACACACACACACACACACACACACAAAAAAAAAAACTTTGGAGTTGCAAGATATAATTCAGCTTAAGGTCCCAGATATTGACGCATTATCAGAGACGAAACTTGAAGGAAATATATTAAATGAAGTTGTATTCCCAAGAGGCTATTCAGTTTGGAGACGTGACAGGAAAACTAGGAAGGGAGGAGGAGTGGCTGTGCTGGTGAAAGAACACCTGAAGGTAAGAGAGTTAATATTTGAAAACCCTCGAGATATTGACATAATGGCATTGTAGGTCTGGAATCAGGATGATAAGCTGATAATTTTAAATGCCTACAGCCCACCAGCAAGCAACACATGGACAAAGGAAGAACTGCATGACTAACGAGAGGGCCTCATCATGGTCATGAGAGAGATTATTGTACAAGCAGATAAAGATAAATCACGACTGTTGATACTCGGGGACTTCAACTTTAAAGCAATAGACTGGGAGGACTATGAAGCAAGAACGGAGGACTTTTGGACATGCAGATTTGTGAACCTCATTCTGGAGACATTCTTGTATCAACACATAAAGCAGGCCACAAGAATGAGGGAAGGAGATGTACCATCAGTACTGGATCTAGTATTCACCAGGAAAGAAGAAGAGATATTTGACATCCAGTACCCTCCTCCCTTGGGAAAGAGTGATCACGTCCTGTTAGACATTGATTATGCTTTAAGATATCATCTAGAAGAAAATGGGGACATTGAAACAGTTGATAAACTCGATTTAAGGAGAGGACACTATGGGGAACTTCGAAATTTTTTTATTGAGTGTAATTGGACAGACTTGTTGCTAGGCAGGGAAGTAAATGAAATGTATGACAAATTTTGCAAAATATACGATGAAGGCATAGAAACATTCGTACTAAAACAGAGATGCAGGGCCAGAAAACAGGACTGGTATAACAGAAATGGCAAGAGGGCAAGAGACCAAAAGACACAAAAATGGAATCAGTATAGGAAGAGGCCAAACCCCCAAACATACCAACGATATAAAGATGCGAGAAACAACTATACGGCAGTAAGGAGAGAGGCAGAAAGAAATTTTGAAAAAGGGATAGCGGATAAATGTAAAACAGAACCTGGCCTATTCTACAAATTCATAAACAACAAATTGCAGGTAAAGGATAATATCTAGAGGTTGAAAATGGGAAACAGATACACGGAAAAGGAAATGTGTGAAACATTAAACGAAAAGTTCCAAAGTGTGTTTGTACAAAATGAAATCTTCAGAGAACCAGACAATAAGAATTCTTGAGAACAACATAGAGCATATAGAGGTGTCTAGAGACGAAGTGGAAAATATGCTAAAGGAGCTAAGTAAAAACAAAGCAGCTGGCCCAGATGGAGTTTCACCATAGGTTCTGAGAGAATGTACATCTGAGCTCAGCATTCCACTTCACCTGATCTTTCAGGCATCCCTGTGTACAGGAATCGTAGCAGACGTGTGGAAACAGGCTAACATAGTTCCAATCTACAAAAGTGGCAGCAGGGAAGACCCCCTCAATTATAGACCTGCATCATTGACAAGTGTAATAGTGAAAGTATTGGAAAAACTAATCAAAACTAAATGGGCAGAACACCTGGAGAGAAATGATATAATATCAGACAGACAGTATGGTTTTCGATCTGGAAGATCCTGTGTATCGAATTTACTCAGTTTCTATGATCCAGCCACAGAGATATTACAGGAAAGAGATGGATGGATTGACTGCATCTATCTGGACCTAAAAATGACTTTCGACAGAGTTCCACATAAGAGGTTGTTCTGGAAGCTGGAAAATATTTTAGGGATGACAGGTAAGCTTCTAACATGGATGAAAAATTTTCTGACTGATAGAAGAATGAGGGCAGTAATCAGAGGCAATGTATCGGACTGGAGAAATGTTACAAGTGGAGTACCACAGGGTTCAGTTCTTGCACCAGTGATGTTTATTGTCTACATAAATGATCTACCAGTTGGTATACAGAATTATATGAACATGTTTGCTGATGATGCTAAGATAATAGGAAGGATAAGAAACTTAGATGACTGTCATGACCTTCAAGAAGACCTGGACAAAATAAGTATATGGAGCACAACTTGGCAAATGGAATTTAATGTGAATAAATGCCATGTTATGGAACGTGGAATAGGAGAACATAGACCCCACACAACCTATAAATTATGTGAGAAATCTTTAAAGAATTCTAATAAGGAAAGAAATCTAGGGGTGGTTCTAGATAAAAAACTATCACCTGAGGACCACATAAAGAACGTTGTGCGAGGAGCCTATGATACTCTTTCTAACTTCAGAATTGCTTTTAAATACATGGATGGCGAAATACTAAATAATTTGTTCACGACTTTTGTTAGGCCAAAGCTAGAATATGCAGCGGTTGTGTGGTGCCCATATCTTAAGAAGCACATCAACAAACTGGAAAAGGTGCAAAGACATGCTACTAAGTGGCTCCTAGAACTGAAGGGCAAGAGCTACAAGGAAAGGATAGAGGCATTAAATATGGCAAAACTAGAAGACAGAAGAAAAAGAGGGGATATGATCACTACATACAAAATAGTAACAGGAATTGATAAAAACGATAGGGAAGATTTCCTGAGACCTGGAACTTTAAGAACAAGAGGTCAGATTTAAACTAGCTAAACACAGATGCCGAAGAAATATAAGAAAATTCACCTTCGCAAATAGAGTGGTAGACGGTTGGAACAAGTTAAGTGAGAAGGTGGTGGAGGCCAAGACCGTCAGTAGTTTCAAAGCGTTATATGACAAAGAGTGCTGGGAAGATGGGACACCACGAGCGTAGCTCTCATCCTGTAACTACACTTATGTAATTACACACACACACACACACACACACAGGTTGTGTGGTGAGAGCTAGTGAGGTGCCCCTCACTGTGTGAGGTTATTGACCTCCATATTGTTCAAGTGATTTGAACTGTAATCGTTAATTGGGTGAGTGAGTAATTATTCTTAGTGTATTATCCCATTTCCTGTGTTTTAATAGATGTAATGTACACACTTTGATTGTTTGTTGAGTCCTGCCAATTACAAAATGTGGCACCAGTCCCACGTGGTCACTCTTGTGTTTGAAGTGTTTATAAAGGCATATGGGTTCTACAACCCTGGTTTAAAGTAACATTGCAATACTATAAGAAAGTAAGGACGGGTTTTGTGAGCCGTACTCTCGGTTACGGCTTTTAAGCTTTTGTGCCCTTACATTGAACCCATTTTGTTGTCTTTTTCTCTCTGGCCCTCTTACAAATTGTATTGAACCAATCTTGTTTTCTGGTCCTGCATATTATTTTTGTTGTATGAATGTTTGTGGGCCTTTGTCATATGTTTCAAAAAATTTGGCATACATTTCACTAAGTAAAGTGGGAAGTGAAGGTGATATTGAGACCCTACAAAGAGATCTGCATGAACTCCACAAGTGGTCAGATGACTAACAAATGCTTTTTAATGTCAATAAATGCCAGACCTTGCATGTGGAGCACAACAGTCCACGTCACAACTATCAAACAATAAATGCCAGACCTTGCATGTAGGGCACAACAGTCCACGTCACAACTACCAAACAATAAATGCCAGACCTTGCATGTGGGGCACAACAGTCCACGTCACAACTACCAAACAATAAATGCCAGACCTTGCATGTGGGGCACAACAGTCCACGTCACAACTACCAAACAATAAATGCCAGACCTTGCATGTGGGACACAACAGTCCACGTCACAACTACCAAACAATAAATGCCAGACCTTGCATGTGGGGCACAACAGTCCACGTCACAACTACCAAACAATAAATGCCAGACCTTGCATGTGGGACACAACAGTCCACGTCACAACTACCAAACAATAAATGCCAGACCTTGCATGTGGAGCACAACAGTCCACGTCACAACTACCAAACAATAAATGCCAGACCTTGCATGTGGGGCACAACAGTCCACGTCACAACTACCAAACAATAAATGCCAGACCTTGCATGTGGGGCACAACAGTCCACGTCACAACTACCAAACAATAAATGCCAGACCTTGCATGTGGGACACAACAGTCTACGTCACAACTACCAAACAATAAATGCCAGACCTTGCATGTGGGGCACAACAGTCTACGTCACAACTACCAAACAATAAATGCCAGACCTTGCATGTGGGGCACAACAGTCCACGTCACAACTACCAAACAATAAATGCCAGACCTTGCATGGGGGACACAACAGTCTACGTCACAACTACCAAACTGACAACACAACCTTACAACAGACAGATGAAGAAAAGGACCCTGGAGTCAGACTCCATCATTCACTACAAGTTGCACAACAAGTGGGAGCGGCAGTACAAAAGTGAACCAAACCCTGGGAATAATGCAGCGTACCTTTACCTTCAAGGAAAAGTTGTTCTCTGGTGCGGTGTCTCTGGTGCGCCCCACCACCTGGATTATTGCACCCAGGTATGGAGACCTCATCATCTTCACAAACACAGCTGCTCTGGAGAAGGTGCAACACCGGGCAACAAACATCATCCCAGAGCTAAGTCATCTCTCATATCAGGAGCGGTTGAGGGCCTCAGGGCTAACAACACTACAGACCAGACATGACTGAGCGGATCTCATCGAAACCTTTAAAATACTGAACAATTTAGAGTATGTTGATCGGGACAATTTCTTCAAAAGGTCAGATGTAACACGAACGAGGAGCAACGGGTTCAAGCTCAACAAGCCACAATGTTGGACTGAAAACAGGAGAATCTTTTTCACTCATAGGTTTGTAAACCCGTGGAACCGCCTACCCGCCGAAGCTGTAAACGCCAAAAATCTGCTGGGTTTTAAAATACAGCTGGAAAAGATCATCAGGGCAAATTTGACAAGCCACTGGCTTCCTGTCCTCGTCAGGTAAATTCAAGTAAATAACTTCCTTGCCTAGCAACAAGTCTGTCCAATTAAAGTCATTAAAATTGTGTTGAAGTTCCCCATATTGTCCTCTCTTGAAATGTTGAAGTTCATCAACTGTTTCAACGTCCCCCGTTCTCTTTTAGATTATATCACAACGCATATTTAATATCCAAGAGGACATGATCACTCTTCCCCACGGGTGGAAGGTGCTGGGTGTCGAATATCTCTTCTTCTGTCCTGGAACTCCAGTATTGACGGAACAGCCCCCTTTCCCCATTCTTGTAATTCCCTAAGTAATTACCCAAGTGTTGTTACAGGATGAGAGCTACGCTCGTGGTGTCCCGTCTTCCCAGCACTCTTTGTCATATAACTCTTTGAAACTACTGACGGTCTTGGCCTCCACCACCTTCTCACCTAACTTGTTCCAACCGTCTACCACTCTGTTAGTGAAAGTGAATTTTCTTATATTTCTTCGGCAGCTTTAGTTAGTTTAAATCTATGACCTCTTGTTCTTCAAGTTCCAGCTCTCAGGAATTCTTCCCTATCAATTTTATCGATTTTCGTTACAATTTTATACATAGTGATCATATCGCCTCTTTCTTCTACCTTCTAGTTTTGGCATATTTATTCCTCTAACCTCTCCTCGTAGCTCTTGCCCTTCAGTTCTGGGAGCCACTTGGTGGCATGTCTTTGCACCTTTTCCAGTTTGTTGATGTGCTGCTTAAGATATGGGCACCACACAACCGCTGCATATTCTAGCTTTGGCCTAACAAAAGTCGTGAACAATTTCTTCAGTATTTCACCATTTATGTTTTTAAAATCAATTCTGAAATTAGAAAGTGTAGCATAGACTTCTCACATGATGTTCTTTATGTGGTCCTCAGGTGATAGTGTCTATCTAGAACCACCCATAGATCTCTTTCTTTATCAGAATTCTTAAAAGATTTCTCACATCATTTATAGGTTGTGTTCTATGTCTATGTTCTAATATTCCACATTCCATAACATGGCATTTATTCACATTAAATTCTATTTGCCAAGTGGTGCTCCATACACTTATTTTGTCCAGGTGTGTGACAGTGGAGACAGAGAAGGTGTGTAATTACCTAAGTGTAGTTACAGGATGAGAGCTTTGTTCGTGGTGTCCCGTCTTCCCAGTACTCTTTGTCATATAACGCTTTGAAGCTACTGACAATTTTGGCCTCCACCACCACTTATAACTTGTTCTAACCATCTACCACTCTGCAAATGAAAACTTTCTAATATTTTTTGGCACCTTTGTTACTTTGTTTGTGAAGTTGGTGGTTTCAGGAATTCCACTTTGTCAATTTGGTTGATTCCTGTTAGTATTTTGTAAGTGGTGATATTATCACCTGTAATATCAAATAGAAGAAAAAGAGGTTGTAATATCACTCTTTTTCTTCTATATTCTAGTTTTGGCATGCAAACAAACACAAATTTCAACTGATATAATAAACTATAAATAATTGAATAAGTCACAAGAAAACTCATGATTGTGGTGTAGAAACAGAACATATTATTCATATTTTATAAAGAAAACTTCCCAGTACAAACTGTAAACAATTTCGGAGTCTACAATAATGTGATTGAAGATAAGTTGACCAAATCACACATCAGATGATGGAGAAACAATGACTTATCAGTCTGACCTGGACCATTATCAAGTCCTATGTCACATAAGACTTGATGGTGGTCAACGACCATTATCAAGTCCTATGTCACATAAGACTTGATGACGGTCAACGACCATTATCAAGTCCTATGTCACATAAGACTTGATGACGGTCAACGACAGACCAAAACATCGTCATTTCTCCTTCTTCTGATGTATAGTTTAGTCATTATAAAGAGATTCTTACCTGCCAACCATAACCAGACTCGTGACCTTCCTGTACATTGTTGAGGATGCGACCTTCATACGGACCAAACACAAGACGAGGGGTAAGTTCAGCATTGGTCCAAACACCCAAACCAGCATCCTTTAGTTTGGAGGGACAGATACTTAGTGGCCAAGGTGTGGTCAGTCGAGCACGATCCTGTACACTACCATCACGCAATACCTGTTGGACAACAATGACTCGTTGAAGAGGTTTAGTTTGGAGGGACAGATACTTAGTGGCCAAGGTGTGGTCAGTCGAGCACGATCCTGTACACTACCATCACGCAATACCTGTTGGACAACAATGACTGGTTGAAGAGGTTGAACAACAGTTCAGTGAGTTGTTGTTCTACATCTTCACTGATGATGTTGAAGACAACTAAATGAAGAAGTAAAAGAACAACTAAAAGGAAAAGTTGAAGAACAGCAGCTCACTGAAGAAGAACAAGTCACTGAAGATACTGAAGAACACCAAGTCATTAAGAATGTTGTAGAACAAATCAATAAAGATTACACTCGTCCAGGATAGTGATGCAACATTGGCAATACTTGGAAGGAATCAGAAAAATCTTAAACCAGGAAACATTAATGAGAAACTTTGGAATTGAAATAGGAAAAAGAAAAGGGGATGGGAATTAATTTGGGTGATAACAAATATAAATTATAACACTGCAAATCCTTGGAAAGGGAATTGGGTACATGACTAGGGGGACCACTTATGTCCGTGTGCTGCCTCTTGGGTGACCTAACAATTGGGTACATGACTAGAGGACCACTTATGTCCGTGTGCTGCCTCTTGGGTCACCTAACAATTGGGTACATGACTAGGGGGACCACTTATGTCCGTGTGCTGCCTCTTGGGTGACCTAACAATTGGGTACATGACTAGAGGACCACTTATGTCCGTGTGCTGCCTCTTGGGTCACCTAACAATTGGGTACATGACTAGGGGGACCACTTATGTCCGTGTGCTGCCTCTTGGGTCACCTAACAATTGGGTACATGACTAGGGGGACCACTTATGTCCGTGTGCTGCCTCTTGGGTGACCTAACAATTGGGTACATGACTAGGGGACCACTTATGTCCTGTGTGCCGCCTCTTGGGTCACCTAACAATTGGGTACATGACTAGTGGACCACTTATGTCCGTGTGCTGCCTCTTGGGTGACCTAACAATTGGGTACATGACTAGTGGACCACTTATGTCCGTGTGCTGCCTCTTGGGTGACCTAACAATTGGGTACATGACTAGTGGACCACTTATGTCCGTGTGCTGCCTCTTGGGTGACCTAACAATTGGGTACATGACTAGAGGACCACTTATGTCCGTGTGCTGCCTCTTGGGTGACCTAACAATTGGGTACATGACTTGTGGACCACTTATGTCCGTGTGCTGCCTCTTGGGTGACCTAACAATTGGGTACATGACTAGTGGACCACTTATGTCCGTGTGCTGCCTCTTGGGTGACCTAACAATTGGGTACATGACTAGGGGGACCACTTATGTCCGTGTGCTGCCTCTTGGGTGACCTAACAACTGGGTACATGACTAGGGGACCACTTATGTCCTGTGTGCCGCCTCTTGGGTCACCTAACAACCAATTGGGGGTTTGATTTGAAATAGTAATTGCTATAATTGACTACACAAGTGTGAAACATTTAATTATAACATCAATGCTTATGAGACATTAATACTTTCACATTAATAATTATTAAAATGATTACATTTTTCATGCCTGTAACTTATATTATTAACTTGAGAATGACTTTTCTATGTAGAATAATGTCATAATTAAAAGCTTGAGCAGTAAATTAAGAATAAGTTGTCAGGTTTAGTGAGGCAGGTGTAAATATGCAGCCCGTTCTCACAGTTTATATACGTCCAGGATGCCGTTAATTTAAAGTGTGCTCTCCTAGCCTAACAGACTAAGCCAGAGGACCCACAACAGAAAACGGGACAGTACGTCACTTTCGTGAGCCGCTTCCATTTTCTAGTACGACACTTTATGGCGTCGGGTAAGACATACGAGCGAAAAGCGACGTGTTCTTTGTAAGAGGACAGGTTGATATATGATCATATTATCTTGCTACATGTGTGTCATTATTATGAAACACATATAGCAAGATAATTATCATTATCACATGTTCATTATCCTTTGTTCACTTATGATAGGTAAGTGAAGCCCAGCTGCATCTGGCTACAAGTTCTGCGAAAATTTCCCCATCTATTTACTTAACATTTATAATTAGCCATAAATTCTGTAATTTATATTATAAAATTAAATTCTATAATTATCACGAAAGAAAATGAGTTGCCACGTCGCCAGTTTAGTGTTGGTGTTGATTTAAGGGGACGACGATCGTGGGATGGGATGCGCCCCGGCGTACCCGAGAACGGTTAGTTGTGAAGCCCGTAAAGGTGAAACGCCAAGCGTAATTGTCAAATGAGTGACGCCAATCACAGGAAACTAATATGCCTCACAGTAAAGAAACGCAGACAGGCAGATGATTGGACGCCCCAGGAGTCCCTCAGGGTGACAAGCACTAGTCCTGTCCCACACCGATAACACTGGGTAGCAAAACCCAAAACTCGGCCCCCAGCTAAAACACAATCCAGTACTATCCAGTGCCCTCCGGCAGAGCAGACGCCGGCCGCCCACCATGGCTGAGGGCACACCAGGTACCCACCAAGACCCGCCAGCCCCCGGCACCTCTCGGCCATGCTGGCGCCGAACACCGTCACCCCGCCGGGAGGACCAGACAAAACACGTAACAAAAACTACCATCAAGCCCGTGACCCAAGGAGATACATGCGCCAGGCGTCATAAAACCAGACCGTTCAATAGGGATGCCAAACGGCAGTAACAAGTCCAAATCGCAACACAAAATATGATCCAAATGTCCAGATGTCCGCACGGCGTCTAGGTTGAACCAGGAGTCCCGCCAATTTAATGCGTCGTAGCTCACACGCGTCTCTCTTTACCAACCTTAAATGTTCTGTCTGAGGACTGAAATATTATAGGTGGTGATCATGTCTCCCCTTAACCTTTAAGCTGCGCAACACATACACAGGCGATGGGGGTAACATGTCCTGCCGAGCGCTCATCATACATAGGCAATGGAGGCTGCCGGGAACGATTTAAATGCCCCGCAGCTCCACGGGGTTCACATCAGCTTCCTCAGGGCTCTTATAAACAGACGCCATTTAAAACAAATTGTGGACAACATTGCCAGGTGTGAGAGCCTCAGTACTGAGTGAGCCACCAAGGCTGGCACACGCAGCATGAGCTCACAGCACTGCTGTTCAGCTTGTGACCACAGCATCGTCTAATAATGTCAAAATATATATGTAACTGATATTATTTAGCCATGATAGTATTACAGAAGACCCCTGACTGTGATAACTATGACCAGGAGTCTGATAATAGCAGGATTATTGTGATAACTTGCGATGTGCTAGTATTGTGGGAGGAGTAATGTTGAGGGAGGGAGGGGTGTGGCGTCGTGTGCCGACTGTGTGTGTGGTCACCTGTTGCTGTCTACACCCACCATACCAGGGAGGGGTGTAGCGTCGTGTGCCGACTGTGTGTGTGGTCACCTGTTGCTGTCTACACCCACCATACCAGGGAGGCGTGTAGCGTCGTGTGCCGACTGTGTGTGGTCACCTGTTGCTGTCTACACCCACCATACCAGGGAGGGGTGTAGCGTCGTGTGCCGACTCTGTGTGTGGTCACCTGTTGCTGTCTACACCCACCATACCAGGGAGGCGTGTAGCGTCGTGTGCCGACTCTGTGTGTGTGGTCACCTGTTGCTGTCTACACCCACCATACCAGGGAGGGGTGTAGCGTCGTGTGCCGACTGTGTGTGTGGTCACCTGTTGCTGTCTACACCCACCATACCAGGGAGGGGTGTAGCGTCGTGTGCCGACTGTGTGTGTGGTCACCTGTTGCTGTCTACACCCACCATACCAGGGAGGGGTGTAGCGTCGTGTGCCGACTGTGTGTGTGGTCACCTGTTGCTGTCTACACCCACCATACCAGGGAGGGGTGTAGCGTCGTGTGCCGACTCTGTGTGTGGTCACCTGTTGCTGTCTACACCCACCATACCAGGGAGGCGTGTAGCGTCGTGTGCCGACTGTGTGTGTGGTCACCTGTTGCTGTCTACACCCACCATACCAGGGAGGGGTGTAGCGTCGTGTGCCGACTCTGTGTGTGGTCACCTGTTGCTGTCTACACCCACCATACCAGGGAGGGGTGTAGCGTCGTGTGCTGACTCTGTGTGTGGCCACCTGTTGCCTCCTCCCTCCTGCCTCATGCCTCCTCCCTCATGCCTCATACCTCCTCCCTCCTGCCTTATGCCTCCTCCCTCTTGCCTCATGCCTCCTCCCTCATGCCTCCTGCCTCATGCCTCCTCCGTCATGCCTCCTCCCTCCTGCCTCATGCCTCCTGCCTCATGCCTCCTGCCTCCTCCCTCATGCCTCCTCCCTCCTGCCTCATGCCTCCTGCCTCATACCTCATGCCTCCTGCCTCATGCCTCCTGCTCATACCTCATGCCTCCTGCCTCATGCCTCCTCCCTCCTGCCTCATGCCTCCTCCCTCATGCCTCCTCCCTCCTGCCTCATGCCTCCTCCCTCCTCCCTCCTGCCTCATGCCTCCTGCCTCATGCCTCATACCTCATGCCTCCTGCCTCCTGCCTCATGCCTCCTGCCTCATACCTCATGCCTCATACCTCATGCCTCCTGCCTCATACCTCATGCCTCATACCTCATGCCTCATACCTCATGCCTCCTGCCTCATGCCTCCTGCCTCCTGCTCATACCTCATGCCTCCTGCCTCATGCCTCCTCCCTCATGCCTCCTCCCTCCTCCCTCATGCCTCCTCCCTCCTGCCTCATGCCTCCTGCCTCATGCCTCATACCTCATGCCTCCTGCCTCCTGCCTCATGCCTCCTGCCTCATACCTCATGCCTCCTCCCTCATGCCTCCTCCCTCATGCCTCCTCCCTCCTGCCTCATGCCTCCTGTCTCATGCCTCATGCCTCCTGCCTCATACCTCATGCCTCCTGCCTCATGCCTCCTGCCTCATGCCTCCTGCCTCCTGCCTCATTCCTCATGCCTCCTGCCTCATGCCTCCTCCCTGCTGCCTCATGCCTCCTCCCTCCTGCCTCCTCCCTGCTGCCTCATACCTCCTCCCTCATGCCTCCTGCCTCATGCCTCATGCCTCCTGCCTCATGCCTCCTCCCTGCTGCCTCATGCCTCCTCCCTCCTGCCTCATGCCTCCTGCCTCCTCCCTGCTGCCTCATACCTCCTCCCTCATGCCTCCTGCCTCGTGCCTCATGCCTCCTGCCTCATGCCTCCTCCCTGCTGCCTCATACCTCATGCCTCCTCCCTGCTGCCTCATGCCTCCTGCCTCCTGCCTCCTGCCTCATACCTCATGCCTCCTGCCTCATGCCTCCTCCCTCATGCCTCCTCCCTCCTGCCTCATGCCTCCTGCCTCCTCCCTCATGCCTCCTCCCTCCTGCCTCATGCCTCCTCCCTCCTCCCTCATGCCTCCTCCCTCCTGCCTCCTGCCTCATGCCTCCTGCCTCCTGCCTCATGCCTCCTCCCTCCTGCCTCATGCCTCCTGCCTCCTGCCTCATGCCTTATACCTCATGCCTCCTGCCTCATACCTCATGCCTCCTGCCTCATGCCTCCTGCCTCCTGCCTCATGCCTCCTGCCTCCTGCCTCCTGCCTCATGCCTCCTGCCTCCTGCCTCATACCTCATGCCTCCTGCCTCCTCCCTCATGCCTCCTGCCTCATGCCTCCTGCCTCATGCCTCATACCTCATGCCTCCTGCCTCATGCCTCCTGCCTCCTCCCTCATGCCTCCTCCCTCCTGCCTCATGCCTCCTCCCTCATGCCTCCTCCTTCCTGCCTCATACCTCATGCCTCATGCCTCATACCTCATGCCTCCTGCTTCATGCCTCCTGCCTCATGCCTCCTGCCTCATGCCTCATACCTCATGCCTCCTCCCTCCTGCCTCATGCCTCCTGCCTCATGCCTCCTGCCTCATGCCTCATGCCTCATACCTCATGCCTCCTGCCTCCTGCCTCATGCCTGATGCCTCACACCTCATGCCTCCTCCCTCCTGCCTCATGCCTCCTGCCTCCTGCCTCATGCCTCCTGCCTCCTGCCTCATGCCTCATGCCTCCTGCCTCCTCCCTCATGCCTCATGCCTCCTGCCTCATACCTCATGCCTCCTGCCTCATGCCTCCTCCCTCATGCCTCATGCCTCACTCTCTCGTGCCTCACTCCCTCATGCCTCCTGCCTCCTCCCTCATGCCTCCTGCCTCCTCCCTCATGACTCATGCCTCATACCTCCTCCCTCATGCCTCATACCTCCTCCCTCCTGCCTCATGCCTCCTCCCTCATGCCTCATGCCTCCTCCCTCATGCCTCACTCTCTCAAGGAGCATGACTGGGAGTACCCTGACGCTGGTTCAAGTCCCCTCATTGTTAAAATTGATTTTGTCACTGAACAGTTTCATAATACTGTACTAATGTTTTGTCCAGTTATTAACACTAATACTTGGCAGGTTATCTAAGGAAAGGATGAGTGGATGGACCGGACATTATTGGGGGATGGACCGGACATTGGGGGATGGACCGGACATTATTGGGGGATGGACCGGACATTATTGGGGGATGGACCGGACATTATTGGGGGATGGACCGGACATTATTGGGGGGATGGACCGGACATTATTGAGGGATGGACCGGACATTATTGGGGGATGGACCGGACATTATTGAGGGATGGACCGGACATTATTGAGGGATGGACCGGACATTATTGGGGGATGGACCGGACATTATTGGGGGATGGACCGGACATTACTGAGGGATGGACCGGATATTATTGGGGGATGGACCGGACATTATTGAGGGATGGACCGGACATTATTGAGGGATGGACCGGACATTATTGAGGGATGGACCGGACATTATTGGGGGATGGACCGGACATTATTGGGGGATGGACCGGACATTATTGGGGGATGGACCGGACATTATTGAGGGCTGTGACAAACTGTGACAAACACACGGACAAACAGTGACAAACACACGGACAAACTGTGATAAACACACGGACAAACTGTGACAAACACACGGACAAACTGTGACAAACACACGGACAAACTGTGACAAACACACGGACAAACTGTGACAAACACACGGACAAACACACGGACAAACTGTGACAAACACACGGACAAACTCTGACAAACACACGGACAAACTCTGACAAACACACGGACAAACTGTGACAAACACACGGACAAACTGTGACAAACACAAGGACAAACTCTGACAAACACACGGACAAACTGTGACAAACACACGGACAAACTGTGATAAACACACGGACAAACTGTGACAAACACACGGACAAACTGTGACAAACACACGGACAAACTGTGACAAACACACGGACAAACTGTGACAAACACACGGACAAACTGTGACAAACACACGGACAAACTGTGACAAACACACGGACAAACTGTGACAAACACACGGACAAACTGTGACAAACACACGGACAAACTGTGACAAACACACGGACAAACTGTGACAAACACACGGACAAACTGTGACAAACACACGGACAAACTGTGATAAACACACGGACAAACAGTGATAAACACACGGACAAACAGTGATAAACACACGGACAAACTGTGACAAACACACGGACAAACTGTGACAAACACACGGACAAACTCTGACAAACACACGGACAAACTGTGACAAACACACGGACAAACTCTGACAAACACACGGACAAACAGTGATAAACACACGGACAAACTCTGACAAACACACGGACAAACTGTGATAAACACACGGACAAACTGTGACAAACACACGGACAAACTGTGATAAACACAGTGACAAACACACGGACAGTGATAAACACACGGACAAACTGTGACAAACACACGGACAAACTGTGACAAACACACGGACAAACTGTGACAAACACAAGGACAAACTGTGACAAACACACGGACAAACTGTGACAAACACACGGACAAACTGTGATAAACACACGGACAAACTGTGACAAACACACGGACAAACTGTGACAAACACACGGACAAACTGTGATAAACACACGGACAAACACACGGACAAACTGTGACAAACACACGGACAAACCCTGACAAACACACGGACAAACTCTGACAAACACACGGACAAACTGTGATAAACACACGGACAAACTGTGACAAACACACGGACAAACAGTGATAAACACACGGACAAACTCTGACAAACACACGGACAAACTGTGACAAACACACGGACAAACTGTGACAAACACACGGACAAACTGTGACAAACACACGGACAAACTGTGACAAACACACGGACAAACTGTGACAAACACACGGACAAACTGTGACAAACACACGGACAAACTGTGACAAACACACGGACAAACTGTGACAAACACACGGACAAACTGTGATAAACACACGGACAAACTGTGACAAACACACGGACAAACCCTGACAAACACACGGACAAACCCTGACAAACACACGGACAAACTGACAAACACACGGACAAACTGTGATAAACACACGGACAAACTCTGACAAACACACGGACAAACTCTGACAAACACTCGGACAAACTGTGACAAACACACGGACAAACTCTGACAAACACACGGACAAACTGTGACAAACACACGGACAAACTGTGACAAACACACGGACAAACTGTGACAAACACACGGACAAACTGTGACAAACACACGGACAAACTGTGACAAACACACGGACAAACTGTGACAAACACACGGACAAACTGTGATAAACACACGGACAAACTGTGATAAACACACGGACAAACTGTGACAAACACACGGACAAACTGTGACAAACACACGGACAAACTGTGACAAACACACGGACAAACTCTGACAAACACACGGACAAACTGTGATAAACACACGGACAAACTCTGACAAACACACGGACAAACTCTGACAAACACTCGGACAAACTGTGACAAACACACGGACAAACTCTGACAAACACACGGACAAACTGTGACAAACACACGGACAAACTGTGACAAACACACGGACAAACTGTGACAAACACACGGACAAACTGTGATAAACACACGGACAATCCTGACAAACACACGGACAAACTCTGACAAACACACGGACAAACTGTGATAAACACACGGACAAACTGTGATAAACACACGGACAAACTGTGACAAACACACGG